>NW_022436974.1:4622788-4635288 GCF_009761245.1 Sapajus apella | reverse complement strand
TTGAAGATGAAGGAACAACAGAAAAGACTAAAGAGGTACAAGAAATAGCTAAACTGCACAATAATCTGTGTATCTGACAGGTAAATTTGAAGATTTTGACTCATCAAGGCTTTCTTTTCATAATGTATTTAGAGCCACACCAAGGATAAATGACTGGAAAGAAGTGATATATAGATGTATGAAGGAAGGAAGAAATTATCATCATCACTATCCCCATTTAGGAGAAGGAATAACGAACATAGAGAGGAGAATTTTTAGGCAGTTAGCAAGTGGTAATTGGGATGTAAACTTGGGTCTCTAAATAAAAACTCGTGTTTTTTCCACCATATCCAGCCGTTTTGAGGGAACTTGGTCACATAGGCTTTGTACGACCTACCACTACGTCTTTTTTTTTAAGTTTGGATAATTGAATCCACATCACAAGGTGCTACTTCTAAAAGAAAAGTCAAATACAATGGGCATGCAGATGCCTATCTCTCTCTCTCTCTCTCTCTCTCTCTCTCTCTCACGCAGACACACACACACAGGAAGAAATTGGTCCTAAGACAAACTTCTGTTGGGGCCCAGGGGATACTACCCCAAAATATGACTATAGGAGACCAAAATAGGCCACCCCAAAATATTTCTCTTTGACGTATAGATTAGTTCAAGCTGATTAAGAAACTGCAGACACAGAGGTAGCTCTGAAAAGCTTCCATGTGGTAAATAAAACTTTCACCTATAAAGGAAATTTTTTTACTAGTACAATATCTACAAGAGTTACTTAGAGATAATAGCTATCACTTGAGAGATTTTATCTTTATAGCAAAGCAAAAATTACTTGCCATACATTTGTTCCTCTCATGCTCCCATAACTTGTCTCTACCATCCCCCCAGAAACCCCAAGTCGCTCTTCCTTTCTGTAGCTCAAGATGTCATATAAACTCGAATCATCTGTTCTTTCTTGAGTCTCATATATCTGTGGGACTCCTGTGCATATAGACATAACGTAAATTTTTTTTCTATTAATCTGTCTTCTGTCAATTTAATTCATAGCCCAGCCAAAGAACCCAGAAAGGTAGAGAGAAGCCACTTTTTCCTTCACTTTCAACTTATCATATTTACACTATATTATTCTTTAAAATTGCAGTACTGTAACCTCATCATTCACGTTCTAAAAAGTGTTATTGAGAACCTAAAAATTGTCTACTTTCTTCTTCTTTGAAGTATTCTGTGCTTAGCGAGGCAAAATTTATTCTATGAAGTTTATACTTACTTCATAAAACATAGCATTTCCTATTGTGAAAAATTATATAATATATAAAATACTTTTTATAAAATTCATGAAATCACCTAAAAATTCAGCCTCCCAGAGAAACCCCCAATTAATCTGTTGATGTATTTGGTCATTTCTATTGTTCAATGTCCATATAAAAACAATAAGTAATATATTTGAAAGCATTTGCCTAGTTCTATTTCCATGAAATTTTCATTAGCCAAAAACTCCTTATCTGATACTATGACTGGGCAATAATATTATGCTCTTTCAAAAGGTAATTTCAGATTTGACATATAAAGAACTTTATATTCATCACTCCCACCCTTACAACCACAAAGCTAGACATAAAAGAAATAAACAACTTTTCTTGGACTCACCAGAGAATTGAGTTCTCAGGGCAAACCGTCACTGCAAGAGGCCTTAGCATGCAAGGAGTCAGTGGAGGTGTTGTTTACCTGGAGCAAAAGCCACTGGAGTCATGAATTGGTAGGAATACTTGAAATGCCAGAGGACGACTATGAAGCATTAAACTCCATGAATCACAGTTTTAAGGGGGCCCCCACACTTTTGTGGGTTTTACCTCCAAGAATCCCACAAAGTTCTCACAGTAAAGGGCCAAAAACTTTCCAGCAAGGCTCTAGCAGGGTAAGAGGAAAAGGAGCCAGTTTGAAGTACTTCTAGAGGCTTCCTCTTCACAAAGATTGACTCTTCAGGTGGTAAGACTTTCAGAGAGCTTTATCACACCTGGAGAGAAGGGTATTTATCCACTGATAGCTACTCTAGAGCCTCCTGTCTCCTGTAAATGAGGGGTGGGTAGGAGAAGATTAGAAAGATTCCTGAAGTGCTCATTGTAGCCCAGGAGCAAAAGCATTAAAATAACGTGATTTAATTTAACATTATAAAGACCTTTCTCCCTCACACCTCAGTATCACATCAATAGGGATCTAGTATAATGACAGTGGAATGCAGCTAAAAGAGACTTTTCAGGAAGAGGTCTTAGACAGAGACAACAGAAGAGCAACAGAAGGAAACTGGACCTATAGATGCAGCAAACCCACAAAAACGCACCTCCTGGCAATTAACCTGTTAACCTCAATTAAGCTCAAACAACTTCAATTATCCTCAGATTACAGGGCTTCCCTTAGACTCTATCACCTCATGAGACTAAGGGAAAGGCCTAGCTTTTAGCACGCAAAACAAACAAAAACAAGAAATGCTACGTGTAAGACAAAGCACATTGTGAAGATAAAACAACAGAACCAGGCTAAAAAATGACACAGATGTTAGGATAGAAATAAGAAAGGGAGTTGAAATAACTATGATTTATCAAGATATTTACTCAGAAAAGTAGACAATATTTAAGAGCAGATGTGTAATGTAAACAAAGAGATAAAAACTCTTAAGAATTAATCGAAAGAAAATGCTAGGAAAAAAAACAAAAATAAACACAGTGACTGTCTTTGAGATGCTCATTCATAGCTTGGCTATGGCTGAAAATGCATCAGTGAGCTAACGAGATGCCAAAAGAAATTTCCAATACTGAAACGCAGGGATAAAAAGTAACGAGAAATGCAAAACAATACGAAAACAAAATCCAATAACTGTGGAACAATTTCAAAAGCTATAAAAACGTGTAATTGAAATATCAGAAGAAGAAAGAGAATGGAACAGAAAAAATATTTTTAATAATATTCAACAATTTTTCAAAATTAATAACAGATAGTAAACTACAGACCCAGGAAGGAAACTGAGGAGAATGAATACACCAAAAAAAATCTACAAAAAGGCATACCACACTCAAACTGCATAAAACCAAATGCAAACAGAATCCTGAAAGAAGCAGGGATGGGGTAGAAGGAGATGGAGAAAACATCTTACCCAAAGGGTAACAAGCAGTAAAAATTGCAGCAGTTTTCTCATCAAAAACCATGCAAAGATGAAGAAATTGAAGTGAAATAAATATTGTTGAAAGAAAAAAAATGTAACCTAGTATTTTATATTCATGAAAATTTTCTTTCAAAAGTGAGGGTGAAATAAAGACAGCAAATAATTCAGCAAATCAAAAGACAGTGCAGCCATTCGAAACTATTATTTTCTTTGAAGCCTGGATCTCTAGATATGGTTAGCAGTCACTTCTGAAATAATTGTTTATTTAACTTTTCCTAGGTCCATACAATAAATGCCTCATAAATTGACACTCTTTTAGTTTGTAAAATCATTTTTCCACCCACAGCATAGAAAAGGTATGCATATCAGTGTGCTATATGGATGGGTTGGCTAGATAAAATATAGTTAACAGAGTTGACTTGTAATTTATTATAAATAACAAAAATATTTTAAGTAGATCCCATGAATTTGAGATCTCCTTATATACAAGTTTTTTTGTTGTTTATATGTAACTCAAATTTAATTGAATATTTTGTATTTTTGTTGGCTAAATATGGTAAGCTTACATACAGGTAAAACAAACCACAGCCTCAATTACAGCCAACTCATCACCAAAAGTTGCCCAAAACACTAATCCCAATAAGGTAGCTTTAATTAGAATAATCAGATGTATGTAGCAGTTCATCATGCCTTATATCTTAATAATATCAGTTGTCACCAATAACAAACACCTGTTAAAACTCAGTCTATTTGTTGAACAAAATACTCTCTATAACTTCAATTTTTGCTTATTTTTAAAAATAATAATTATGACTTTTTTGGACTCTAAAACTTTTCAAAGTCTCCTGATTTTAACTTAAGTAGTCATCACTTAGTGGTAGCTGTTATTTTTCTCTCCCATGTCAATCAATATAGGGATTATAGTTAAGGTAAGTTGGCTTCTTGCTGCTTTTTGCAAATTTCAGACTGTAGTTTCTGTCACATCTCTAAAGACCTGAGCACCTTTAAAGCAAATGCTATTAACTAAACCACCTTTTACTGTTACCGGCTGCGTGGGTTGTTGACTCTCAGTAAATAGAAATAAACCAAGAGTCTGAGATGGGTTTGAGCAAGGCACTTTACTGGGGCTTTCAGCTCCAGCAGAAAGGGAAACAGCAAAAGAAAGAGACTTGAAGCTGGCTTCAGAAAGCAAGTTAGTCGTTAGTCTGAGGTCTTATTTCCTTTGGACCTCCTCCAGGTGACATCTTTGCATATTTGAAGGGGTGGTCTGTCATTTTCACCTGTGCAGTTTCTCCTTATGCTTCTTCATTGGATGCCTGTCTCATTAGCATCTTAAATCTCCACCTAGGAGCATTATTTTTACTATTAAAATGAAGCAAAGATCAGGATAGGACAGGATAGGACATTACTTGGCATGCACATTTGGGGAGGGTCTTTTGGAAAGTGCCTGCACTTGTTAACTAGGATGTTTGTTTCCAGCGTGCTGTGTTCCTTTCTGTTCTGGGTTGGTTTACTTTGTGAAAGAAAGTGTTCACAGTTGCCAGGCTGCAAGGCTGAAGAAAGCTAGCACAGTCAACTGCACATAAGGAAAAGTGGAGAAGGGTCCCATCCAGTTTTCCCCATCCAGTTTTTCCTATCTTAGTACTTTCCAGACTATAGAGGCCAAGATTACTTGCTTCTTTAGTTGAAGATTTTAATACCTTTACCATCTTCATTGCCATCACTATTTTGAGCATCAAAACTCATCTTTCAATATCCATGTAGAGGATCCATCCAGTGCTCTAAACTCTCAATTGCTTTATCTCATGCCAACAGAATTTACATTTTCTCCTTCACCTTAGCCACCATAGTCATGTATGTGTCAAGTCTGACCAACAGACTCAACAGAGCAATGGATGAAAGATGTACACTGACACAGGCTTGCCAGTCAGCATGGCCAGGAGACCTTTGCCAGAGTCAGCAGCAGCCTAGCTAAGCCAGCGATGCCCACATTTATTTAGTACAGATTAAATGACAAAGGTCTCAAGTAAACACCATTAGAGTGTAATTAACATTTCCAACTCCTCGAGCAGAAAGCAGTCATGCACCCAAGGATGATCAAAGGTCAGTCTTAGGACCTAACCAAGCTATTTAGATAAACTCCTCTACATTCTCTTGTTATTTGCTTTTTGGTATTAGTTCAAGATAAGAGGATCAGGCTGCTTTCAGCCATGATCTTGGAACTCTCTTCCAAGGCTTTTGCAAAATCTTCCAGCCTTCCAAGACGGTTTGCATTTTCTATAATTTCTCCCACCATTCTGACTGATCTCCTACATCTGTGGTCTTAGGTTAGGCCAGAGTCTCATCATCTTGCTGTGGCATGCATTTGTGTCATTATAAAAATACAGGTGTATTCCAGATATTCTCTTCAGTTACAAGGGCAACTGTGTGGGGACTGCTGAGCCTAGTGCCTTACTGGTCCTGGATCTGAGCCTGGTGCCTCGCTGGCCCTGAATGAGAGGCACCCTGTTTACCTCAGCTTGCCATGTACATATTTTCATTTTGTATCTGTGCCCTGAACAGAAAACATTTGTGAAGCTTCTTAGTTTAATATTCACTAGTGCACAACATCTTAATATTAATTTCTGGAATCCACCTTCAACCAAATTTCTCACACTTCCTACTCATATCTTCTAAATAACCTCTCTAACAATTTTGAATTCCAACTGAGGTCACATACCAATTGACCCCACCATGCTTACATTTTCAATTGTTCTTCTATCCTGACCAGATTAGATTGTAGGGTCTGTGACTGTTATCACATCCTTAAATATACACAGTGGTTTAGTCAAACTCTCCTTTTTATCCCTTGACAGATATTTATCTCTGATTCAAAGTAGTTAAGCATGCCTAAAAAAATAAAATACAAAAACAAGCACATATGTTCCACCTTAAATAGGTTGCCACAAGTTACATCTGGTCTCTCAACACTGTTAGTTATATTATTTCCCACTTAATTTCCCATTTAATTAAACATCTTCTCAGTTGACTATACCTCACCTTGTCTTCTCTACTGAAAATTTCAAACTACCTTCCTTTAATTTATTTGTAGTTTTATATACCTTCTTAATTTACCAAGGGATCAAAAGTATTGCAAGAGATATTTTTATACCACCAACTCTGCTAACCATTCAGGAGTCACGTAATTTACTTTTCCTTCTTCTAATGAGGAGTGATTTTACTTCTGTATTAGTTACCTTGTGGTGTCATAATAAAGTTTAAGCAACCAAAAACTGGGTGGCTTAAAATAACACAAATTTATTATTATATAGTTCTAGAAACTAAAAGTTTGATATCAACGTGTCAGTGGGGCCCTGCTTCCTCTGAAACCTGTAAGGAACAACCCTTCTTTCCCTTTCTAGCTTGTAGTAGAGGCTGTCAGTCTTTGGCAACCCTTGGCTTGCAGCTTGATGTAGTTTGGATGTTTGTCCCCTCCAAATTTCATGTTGAAATTTGATTTCCAATATTGGAGCTGGGGCCTGGTCGAAGGTGATTAGATCATGGAAGTGGATCCCTGATGAATGGTTTAGCACCATCCCCTTCATGATAAGTGATAACTCATTCAGATAGTTGACACAGATCTGGTGGTTGAAAAGCCTGGAACCCCATTCCCCAACTTCTCTCACGTCCACTATCACCATGTGATGTGCTTATTCCTGCTTTACCTTCAGCCATGAGTAAAAGCTCCCTGAGGCCTCACCAGAAGCTAAGCAAATGCCAGCAGCATGCTTCCTGTACAGCAAAAGACAGACACTTTTGAGACCTTTATGGCTCCACCATTGCCTGAGAAATTAGAATAGTTACCCTAACCAACTGAGGGCAAGCTCAGATCCCCCTGCTACTACCACAGTTGGTACTCTCTAGAATACATGAGTTGGTTGGCTGGAGGCCAAGCAACTGAGGCAACTGCAGCAACTCATGACAGAATAACCCTGCTCCCAGGAAGGAGAACACAACAGCTAATTCCATTGCCTAAAACATCCTCGTTAACCAGAGGTCCTGAGCCTGTCCACATGACAACTTCCCTGCTAGCATAACAAGCATTTGAGAAAGCCAGCACACTAAACCTATCTGAAACCAAGGACTCTCACAGAGCATACTTCACTCCCTTGCTACCTCCACCAGAGCAGATAAGTGCTGGTATCCATTGCTAGGAGACCTGAAGATGAATGACATCACAGGACTCTTTGCAGACATTTCCCAGGACTGACCCAGAACCCAGTAGCTCCACTGGGTGGCTACACCAAGAAGAGCAGTAATAATCACTGCAGTCTGACTCTCAGGAAGACCTAGCTCTAGGGGAAGGAGGAGGGCACCACATTAATGTATTACCCTAAGGGATGAGAGAATCTGAAGAGCAGGACTTGAGTTCCAGATGGTTCCACTGAAACAGTCTACCCAAATGAGAGGGAACCAGAAAAGTAATGCTAGCAAAATAACAAAACGGGGTTTGGTAACATCCCCAAAAGATTACAGTAGCTCCCCAGCAATGGATCCAAACCAAGATGAAACAGAACTGTCAGATAAACAATTCAGAAAGCTGATTATTAAGCTACTTAAGAAGATACCAGAGAAAAGTGAAAAACAAAGAAATTTTAAAAAAAATACAGGATATGAATAAAAAAATTTTCAGAGAAATAGATATCATAAGGAAAGAACAGTCACATCTTCTGGAAATGAAAGACACAATTAGAGAAATGCAAAATGAACTGGAAATTTTCAGCCATAGACTAGAACAACTAGAATAAAACTTCAGAGCACAAACACAAGGCTTTTGAATTAACCCAATCAGACAAAGACAACAAAAATAATAATAATAAATAAACCTTTAGAAAATAGAATTTTATTAAATGGTCAAAACTAAGAATAATTGGCATTTCTTGAGTAAGAACAGGAATTTAAAAGTTTGGAAAACTTTTTTGAGGAAATAAATGAAGAAAACTTCCTTGGCTTTGCTAGAGATCTATACATTCAAATACAAAAAGCTAAACACAGACACACACACACACACACACACCGGGGCATTCATTGCAAAAACATTGTCACCTAGGCATATTGTTATCAGGATATCTAAAGTCATGATAAAGAAAATAATCTTAACAGCTGTGAGACCAAAGTACCAGGTAACCTATAAAGACAAACCTATCAGATTGACAGCAGATTTCTCAGCAGAAGCCTTACATGCCAGAAAGGATTGACGTCCCATCTTTAGCCTCCTAAAACAAAATAATTTTCAGCCAATAATTGTATGTCCAGAAAATCGAAGCCTCATAAATGAAGAACAGAGAAAGTCTTTTTCAGATCAACAAATACTGAGATAATTTGCCACTAGGAAGCCAGCACTATAAGAATTGCTAATAAGGAGCTCTAAATTTTGAAACGAAACCTCAAAATACACCAAAATAGAACCTTCTTAAAACATAAATATCACAGGGCCCATAAAACAATAACATAATGAGAAAAAAAAAGGTATACTAGAATAATTAAAAGAAGAGTAATTTATATCTCAATAAATGGTATAAAGAATAATTTATATCTCAATAAATAAATGTAAATGGCCTAAATGCTCCACTTAAAAGATGCATAATGGCAGAATGAATAAAAATTTACCAACTAAGTATCTGCTGGCTCCAAGAGACTCATATGACACATAAGGACTCATATAAATTTAAAGTAAAGGGGTAGAAAAGATACCCCACACAAATGGAAACCAAAAGTGAGCAGGAATAGCTATTCTTATATGAGAAAAACAGATTTTGAAGCAGCAACAGTAAATTAAGACAAAGAGGGACATTATATAATAAAAATTAGTAAAGAAAGAAAATATCATTATCTTAAATATATATAAAACCAATGCTGGTGCTTCCAAATTCATAAAACAATTACTACTGGACCTAAGAAATGAGATAGATGGCAACAAAATAATAGTGGGGGACTTCAATGCAACACTCACAGCATTAGATGGGTCATCAAAACAGAAACTCAACAAAGAAACAATGGACTTACACTATTTTTTAGAACAAATGTACTTAATAGATATTTACAGAACATTCTACTCAACAGCTTTGGAATACACAATCTTTTCATCAGCACATAGAATGTATTCCAAAATACCGTAAGATAGGTCACAAAACAAATCTCAATAAATTTGAGGAAATCTAAATTATGTTGAGCACCCTCTCAGACCTCAGTGAAACAAAGCTGAAAATTAACTTTAAAAGAAGCCCTCAAAACTATACAAATACACCTAAATTCAATAATATTCTCATGAATGATCTTTGGGTCAACAATAAAATCAAGATAGAAATTTTAAAATTTTTGAATGGATCAATAGTGAAACATCTTATCAAAACTTCTGAGTTACAGAGAAAGCACTGCTAAGAGGAAAGTTCATAGCATTAAATTCCTACATCAAAAGTCTGAAAGAATGCAAATAGACAATATAAGATCGTACCTCAAGGAACTAGAGAAATAAGTACAAACCAAATCCAAAGACTGCAGAAAACAAGAAATAACAAATTTCAGAGCAGAATTAAATAAAATTGTAACAAAAAATACAAAATATAAATGAAACAAAAAGTTGCTTCTTTGAAAAGATAAACAAATTTAATAGATTATTAGCAAGATTAACCAAGAAAAGAAGAAATAAGAACAAAATAAGCTTGATTAGGAACAAAACAATACAACAGAAATGCAAAAGACCATTCAAGTCTACTATTACATAACCAACTAGAAAATCCAGAGGTGATGGATAAATTCCTGGAATATATAACCCTCCCAGATTAAATCATGAAGAAATAAAAATTCTGAACAAACCAATAAGTAGCAAGATTGAAATAGTAATAAAAAAATTGCCCAAAAATGTCCAGAACCAGATGGATTTGCAGATGAATTCTAAGAGACATTCAAAAAAGAATTAGTACCGATGCTGCTGAAACTATTATAAAAGATATAGAAAATGTGAATCCTTCCTAAATCATTCTATGAAACCAGTAATATCCTAATACCAAAACATGGAAACGACATAACAAAAAAAGAAAACTACAGACCAGTATCCCTGATGAACATAGAAGCAAAAATCCTCAACAAAATACTAGCTAACCAAACCCAACAGCAAATCAGAAAGATAATTCACCATGATCAAGTGAGTTCCATGCCAAGAATGCAGAGATGATTTAACATACACAAGTCAATAAATGTGATACATCACATAAAGATAATTGAAAATTAAAATCTTTTGATTATCTAATAGACATAGAAAAAGAATTTGGCAAAATTCACCATTGCTTTGTGATTAAAACCTCAGCAAAAATTGGCATAAAAGGTACATACCTCCAGGTAATAAAAGTCATCTATGACAAACCCATAGCCAACATTATACTGAAGGAGGAAAAGTTAAAAGCATTTCCCCTGAGGGCTGGAAGAAGACAGGATGCCCACTTTCACCACTGCTATTCAACATATTACTAGAAGTCCTAGCCAGAGAAATTGGCAAGAGAAAGAAATAAAGGGTATCCAAATCAGTAAAGAAGTCAAACTGTTGCTGTTCACTAATGATATGATTGTATACTTAGGAAACCCTAACCCTGCAGACTCATCGAAAAAGCTCCTAAATCTGATAAATGAATTCAATACAGCTTCAGGATACAAAATCGGTATACAAAATCAGTAACACTGCTATACACCAACAATTACCAAGCTGAAGATAAAATCAAGAACACAACCTTTTTTACAACACCTGCAAAAAATAAAATAAAATTGTGTTACCCGACTTCAAACTATGCTACAAGGCTATAGCTACCAAAACAGCATGGGACTGGTATAAAAATTAGCAAATAGACCAATGGAAAAGAATAGGGAACCCAGAAATAAAGCCAAATGCTTACAGCCAACTGATCTTCACTAATGAACAAAAATGTAAATTGGAAAAATAATACCCTGTTTAACAAATGGTGCTGGGATAATTTGCAAACCACATGTAGAAGAATGAAACTCAATCCCATCTTTTATCTTATACAAAAATCAACTCAAGATCAAAGACTTAAATCTAAGAGCTGTAACTATAAAAATTCTAGAAGATAACATTGGAAAAACCCTTCTAGACATTGGCTTAGGCAAAGAGTTCATGACTAAGAAAACAAAAGCAAATGTTACCAAAACAAAAATAAAAAGATGGGACCTTATTACACTAAAAACTTCTGCATATCAAAAGAAATAACCAGAAGAGTAAACAGACAACCCACAGAGTAGCAGAAAATACTCACAAACCATGCATCTAACAAAGGACTAATATCCAGAATCTTCAAGGAGCTCAAACAAATCAGCAAGAAAAAAACAAATAATCCCATCAAAAAGTTGAAATGAAAGCAAAAAGACAATTCTGAGAAGAAGATATACAAATGGCCAACACACATGTGAAAAATACTCAACATCTCTGATTATCAGGGAAATACAAATTAAAACACAATGAGATATCACCTTACACTACAAGAATGGCCATAATTAATCAATTAAAAAAAATCGATGTTGGCATGGATGTGGTGAAAAGGAAACACTTCACTACTGGTGGAAATGTAAACTAGTACAATCATTATGGAAAACAGTAGGGGGATTCCTTAAAGAATTAAAAGTTGATCTACCATTTGATCCAGCAATACTACTACTATTTACCCAATTTAAAAGACATCATTATATGGAAAAGACACCTGCCCCAAATTAAAAGACATCATTATATGAAAAAGACACTGGCATGTGCATGCTAATAGCAGCACAATACACTGTTGCAAAAATATGGATCCTACCTAAATGTCCATCAACCAACAAGTTAAAAAAAATTATATATATGTGTGTGTGTGTGTGTGTGTGTGTATATATATATATATAAAATACATATATACACACACAGCATAAAATACTACTCAGCCATAAAAAGAAATGAAATAATGGCATTTGGAGCAACCCAAACATGGTTAAACACCATTATTCTAAGTGAAGTAACTCAGAAATATAAACCAAACATTGTATGTTCTTACTTAAAAGCAAGAGCTAAGCTATGAGGATGCAAAGGCATAAGAATAATATAATTACATAATAAACTTTGGGGATTTGGAGGAAGGGTGGGAGAAGAGTGAGGGATAAAAGACTACACATTGGGTTTGTTGTACACAGCTCAGTTGATGGGTGCTCCAGAATCTCAGAAATCACCACTAAAGCCCTTATCCATGTAACCAAAAACTATTGAAATAATACAAAATAATATAAAATCACCCCCTAAATACACACACACACACACACACACACACACACACACACACAC
>NW_022436974.1:4378673-4622688 GCF_009761245.1 Sapajus apella | reverse complement strand
TGCTTGAACCCAGGAGGCGGAGATTGCGGTGAGCCAAGATCGCGCCACTGCTCTCCAGCCTGGGTAACAAGAGCGAAACTCCGTCTCAAAAAAAAAAAAAAAAAAAGAGGATATTCAAAACCCCAACAACCATACTGAAGACATGCCAACTAAAACCACAATGAGATATGACTATATATTCCAGAGTACTAAAAAAGTATTAGACTTTTCATAAACTGCCGGTGAAAGTATAAATTAGTATATGTACTATGAAATACTATTTGTCAGTATTTTCTAAACCTGAGTGTACACCAACCCTGTCACTTGGTATTGCTCCACTACATATATAAAAAGAGAAATATCCAAAATATATACACAATTATGGCATAGTAGCATTATTCATAGCAGTTCCAAACTGGAAGTACTCTAAATGTCTATCAATATTAGATTGGGTTAAAGAAAATTATAGTCTAAGAATCAATTACTTTTAAACACAACAGTAGATGAATATCAATGAGTATCACCATCATCATAGTTAGTAAAGGAGCCCTGCTACAAAAAGCAAGTATTATAAACTTTGATTTGATTGGAATTTAAAATAAGATAAAACTAGCCTATCATAATAAAGGTCAGAATATTGACTATTTCTTAGAATAACAATTATTAGAAAGAGGTACCACGGAGGCTTCTGAATGTTGATAATATCCTACACATTGATGAGGCAGCCTCATTTTTCAAACAAACTAAAAATCACAGCGATTAGTTTAATCATCTGTGTCATAAGGCCATTGAATGAAGAATATGGGAGGATGCAAAGCCTGATTTTCTCATGTTGACCATGGGACATCTGGAAATAGAAGCTAGGGGTATCTATAGAAAGGGCAGTAATTGAAAGATGGGATATTTCACTCCTGGGTATTTCATGCTGGGTAGCAGATTTTTCTTTACCAATTGACAGTGATGAAAACGTGCAATTTAGTATTCAGTGGTTTCTAAGCTATAGAGTCAAAGAAGGAGCTACATATTACCTTTTAATAATACGAGAAAACAGACTGGTAGACAAACAGTGAGGACGGCTTGTATCATTACTCAGGAGTCCAGTAAAGAAAATTGTATAAGCCACTGCCCTACAAACAGATTTCGCTGCCTTTCAGAAAATAGTGTTTTCCTAACAAGGGTTGACACTGAGTCAAGTATGCTTGTTTTATAATGGCAATGTTAGCTTTGATTTTAGATCCCTGAAGATGTTTTAAATTGTGAGTATACAAGTCCTAGAAAAATCTATGTTGCAAAAGTAAATACCTTCACAAAAATTATTTTTTACAGTCTTATTGTAGAAAATAATATTTTGTATTAAAATATTGTAGAAAATATTGTAGAAAATATTGTAAAATATTGTAGAAAATAATATTTTAATCTTAAAAGTTGCTATTCTAAAACTAAGCATTCTTCCTATCATTTGGCTGGGTTTACTAAAGTAATAATATTAAAGAAATGATTAAAATAAGTGATAGTCTGAGCTTATATTTTTTAGAAATCAACAGCCTTACCAAAATAATTATGAAATGTCTGCCAAGTATTCAAGTGTCTGGGACATGGATTTAATAGATAGTTTCTATCAAAATTAATTATATTTTATATCTAAGTAAAAAGAAAAAAACGCTATGTAACACTATTTAAATGATATTAACACTCTCAAAGACAAAAATAATTGACGCTAAACCTATCTATTTTCACAAAGTTAATACATCAGAGATTAACTACTCAGTAAGAAATCTTAAAAATAAGGCAAAATAGTAAATTAACTGAATGCTCAGAATATTATTGTTATTTGTTAGCTATTTTTCAACTTTTACACAGTGGATGGTATTAAGCATTTCTGTCTGAACCTTGTCATATCTTTCACTATTTTTAGTATATCATTTGGTCAATTATAAAATCTGTTTCTGACACAGGTATCTATCGCTGATTCAGATTTTCTGTACATTAAAATATATTTTTAAATGTTTTAATGTATAAAATTTAATGTAAAAATGTATAAATTTTTTTGTTAAAAAGTATATATATATATATGTATGTATCAGTACTCCTGCTATTAGCAATAGCCAATTTTATTAAATGCTTACTATTCACTAGACTCAGCCTAAGGGGATTTATTCATATTATTTTTATCAAATTAGTACAACAAGGCTAGAAGATACTAATATTGTTCCTGTTTTATAGACAAGGAAAATAAAGCTTGGAGAGCTGTAATAGCTTACTCAAAGCCATGCAGTTTTTAAATAGTAGCTAGAATTCAAACTCTGGAAGTCTAAATCCAAACCCGATTTCATTAAATATGTTTGTTTTTGTATAAACACAAACATATGGTACAGAGAAAATAGTTATATACACCAAATAAGAATAAAAGTAACCCAAAACGCAGAATTACATAATTTATCATGTATTCCAGAGGTATTATGAAACGATAAGGTAGACATTAATAAGTTGCATTAATAAATTTGGAAAATCGTTAATAAAGTTTCAAGATGTCTCCAAAATCAAAGAAGATGACAAATAATATGAAGTTAGTTATGATGGACAATATATCCACTTTATAATAAACAGGGAGCTCCTAAATGTGTGCTTTCTAAAAGACTGGGCTCTTACATAGACTTTATAATTGTATATGAAAGACATACGAAAAGGAAATCTTTTAATATATATTAGTTAGGAAAGAGGCATATGTTCCAATGGATGCCCTTCATGTGAAAATATGGAAAGAAAAAAAATGTTGAAAGGAGTCATATTAAAAAGTTGAGGCTTTAAAAGTGTGTTATATTTTTCTTCAAATTATGCACATGAAATACATATTACTCATATAGTCTCAAAAACAAATAGTTACAGGAATCAATAATACATATTTCCTATATAATTTTACATTTCTAACATTCTTATCTGGTTCTTTACAATAAAAATAAATTCTTTTTTTTGTGAATTCTCTCTTCACTATAATCACATTGAAACCTTACTGTAGATGGCACATTTTACAAGTTGAAAGTAGACAGAATACATTTCCTCTTTCCATTTCTAAACCTTCTAGTGTTTCTATTCATGTGGTAAAATAGATTTTCAAAGCAAAATTTGCCTATCAGTCCCTGTTAAGAGGATTCTATGGAGGTAAGAGAGACAGAGGACCATTTGGGAAAAAAGAATATGCTAATATTTTCCTTTATCTTTGAAAATAACTTGAAAGTATTTTAAGTTAATATTAAAATATTAACTTTAGGAATATTGTTAAAGGATAAAGAAAATATTTATATTAAAAATCATAGGTGATATATATTTGGTTTTAGATAACAGAACATTTTCATATGGAAATCAGTGGTGACGTGGTGAGGTGTGGAGTCTATGGCCCATGCCTTCTATTCCTCTAGACAAGATTACTTTACTCTTTATTGACTAGGTTTCCTGTTGGGTCACTAAATCAGACAATGCCCTTTAGACATCTTTCTTTTATACCATGAAGATTAATGTCTCTCATTGCAACTACTCCAGGCTAGTCAATAAGTTTACTTGCTCCTTTTTTTAAAATAATAAATTATATAAAAAAATAACATTAAGGGCCAGCACAGTGGCTCATTGCCCTTAATCCCAGTACTTTGAGAGGCCTAGGCAAGTGGGTCACTTGAGGTCAGGAGTTCAAGAACAGTCTGGAAAACATGGCAAAACCCTGAAACCCCATCTCTACAAAATATCTAAAAATTAGGCAGGTGTGGTGGGTCTCACCTATAGTCCCAGCTACTCCAGAGGCTGAAGTTGGAGGATTGCTTGAGCCTAGGAGGCAGAGGTTGCATGCAGAGAGCCAAGATTGCACTCCAGTCTGGGCAACAGAGCAAGAATCTGTTTCAAAATACTAAAAATAACAATTATTATTAATAATAACAAGTATATGAAGTATGACACAGCCTATCTCTTCATATTAGGGTCTGAATACACTATTATTTGTAGTTGACGCTAGATGAATTTAGATGATTTAGATATCGTCTGAAAACAGGATTACATTTATTATTAGGACAATTTTTCTTCACTACATGGGTACATTGAACTTTGGAAATAATTGTTTATACCAACATATTCCTAAAAGCAAAAGATGTCTCAAATGTATTTTTCATACTAGACTTTTATCCTTTAAAATATTGCTCTACAATAGTGTGCTAATTATACATATGAGAAAACTGAGGCACAAAAATGGCATGGCTACTCATTAGTTGCTTTTTCACTAGTGATACTTATTTTTTATTATTCATCAAATGCAGTGCTGTGTGCTGGGAATATGATGATAGCTAAGAATGCAGGCAAGAATGCCCTAAAGTAGGTTGCTGCTCACAAGAGAAAATGGACTAAATAGGAAATTACAATATTTGTTGAAAATATCTCTGATATGAAGGAATGATGGAGTTTGAACAGACTAAAGGCCCTGATTTTTCTACTATATAATCATATGTCAATAAAACATCAAAATAAACTGAAAAACTCAGTAAAGGAGACCTGGTCGGAAAATATAAAACATAAATTTTCTTTCAACATTTTGAAAAGATCTATTCATTCTGAAAACAATGTTGCATGATGAATTTTATTTTAATCAATAACTTGCATCATTGAATTATGTATGGAAATTTTTCTTACATTGGACAAATACACTCAGTACTATCAGTAGTTTGTTTTACACTTTCTGCAGCTAATGATATACTAGGTCATAATATAATAACATAATATGTGGTCATTATCCAGAATTTAAATATATATCTTCAGATATATAATGTATCATTTTCATTTTTTTGTTTGAGAAATCTGAAGAGAGGCAGAGCCTTTGAACACATTTTTGGAAAAAGTCAAATTACTATATCTAAAACTCATTATCTACAATAAGAAGAAAATAAAATTTTGCTAAGCATATTAATGAGAGTTGTAGAAAAATTCCCAGTAGAGCTTGATCAAAATAAAACAAAGGAATGGGAATAGTAAATATTCATTTAATCCTTTCCTTATATCATGCTTTGTGTTGAAAATTTATAGATGCCATTTTATTTAATCAATATAAATAGTTTAGAGCTTAGAGGTCCCTAAATAACATCTAATACAGTACCTAACTCAGACAAAGAAACTGAACTCAAAGGAATAAATGCTAATCATCTAGTAGTCTTGACTCTGTCTAATGATTTTTTTAAAATCCACATTTGGTCTTAATTTGAGGATCAGGAAGACTGACCTGCAATAATGCTTCTTCAATTAAAGTATTACATTATATTACCTACTTAATTTAATTGCAGATGAGATTTAAATGCATTTGCAAAACTGTAGAAATAAATATGCTATTTTAAAAAAAACCCTTTGTGCATTTAAACCTAAACACGCACACACACACACACACACACACACACACACACGTGTCTCAGTATGATCCACATGACTTGAGAGATGAAAAACTCAATTTACAACAATGTCCTCTATGTAGCTTGCACAGATGGCATATTCTTTTTGAGATGTAATTGGGCCGAACTTAGTGACCTAACTACCCTCTCATTCTGCTACAGAACACCCATAATACTCAGTGAAAAAGCTTAAACCTCAGAAAAACAAAATGCCATAAGAAAGACCATATGTTAAAAAAAAAATGTTTCCCAAAATGAAGACCCTGAACTTATCCAGGGTCTCTTTTTTTTTTCTGGCCAAAAATATTCTCTGAAATTCTATTCCACATGAACATGCCACTCATCTGCACCCACCTGGAAGGTGGCACAGTTTTCCAGAATTCATGTAGTTCCAAGTTTAATCTCCATGACACAATTGACACAGTTGCTGGCAATTTCTAAGAAGTGGCCCTTGAAGTATTACAGGACACTGTGTACTTTCTGATTTTAGTCATTTTTATCCAGGTATATTTAGAGCAGAATTAAAATATATCATTGAAATGGGGACACACATCACCAAAGTGCAATTACATTGCAGCAGAGATTTTTGTGGGAGTGTAATCTCACCCAATTCATTTTCCTGAGATGAATCTAATTTGTTTGGTCTGTTGATAGCTAGGAGAACTTTAATACTTAATTCATAACTTCTGGGGGTTCTTTGATTGTCCAGTGCCTCCTCTGGCTCTCAGAGTTTCTACGCACACACACTAAGGCGACAGGGCAATTTTCAATATTCAAGCCAAGCCAAGAGTACTTTCGTTTTAAGTATTACTCGTATTGCTCTTTAATTTACCAAAAACAAAACTTTCAGGGAAAAGATGCAAACATTGTCCCCGCAGAAGTAAGAACTTATAATTTTTCACTGGATTTTCTGTTGATGTCAGCACATGCCTATAAGTAAAATTTAACCTGGCCTCGTGTAATTTGGCAGCCAAGGATACTGGGAAGATCATGCTCCTTTTCTATTTATTAATCAAATATTGAATTTATGCTAGCCAGAGAGCTTTCTGAACAGTTTATTTTCTAATTCTATACAGTAATATTTTTATATAAACAGTGGGATGTCTTCGAAGCCATGACTAGCCAGGTTTGACATTCTGTCAATATAATCAATAAAGTAAATGGCATAGTATTATATATATTAGGGATCATTTGTAGATCATTTGCCAGGACGTTTAGTGTTTACTCTGTGGCCTTATGCTTCAGGAAAACCATCAGTCTTGTTAGAGAGGTATAACTTTCCATTTCTTAGGAAGTACCCTCCCATTAAAGAACTGAGGAGACAACATAAATGACAGAAAGGAGGAAGAGCATGGATTATTTAGCATAAAGAACTCAGCCTCCTCTATTCAGCAACCATTTTTCTGAAGCTGCCTTACTGTAATTACAAAGATGAAGATATAGTTTCTTCCTATTCCTTGTTTCTCACACATTTGGCTACCATTTGCAAGCCATGAAGGTAGAAAGGTTACTAAAATATTTATATTTAAGAATTATTAATTCAGTTCAACAGTAGCCATTGTGGGTACATCATAACACACAAAGTCAGAAAAAAATAACTAAATAAATATCTTAGGCAATCAGGATTTAAGACACCCATTGCAGAAGATAGCATACTCTCCAAGAGCTTACAGTTAAGCAGAATGATAAATAGGACTTCAAGCTGTATTTGTATAAGGGGTATGGGACTTGTGATAAATATGGGTAATAAAGCCAAAGTAAGCTATACCTTATTGCCTATTTTGGATGCAAGGTCCTCATAAAGCACACCTTCCCAGTCGACCTATCTCATTATCCTTGACATCAAGTTTCTCTAAGTTGCTGGCATGGCTTTTTGGATGTAAGAGCTAGAAAGTGACTACTTGAGGCTGATGCATTTTTAATAATGGCAACCCTGAGATACCTTGTGGCAGAAATTGCAATTGATTCCAAGGTGATTAGCATATATTCCAGCTGCAGCCAGTCCTTCTGCTGATTTCCCCAATGAACTGCGAACCTCAGAAGTGTTTTGCTGACCTTGTGTTGAATGTGCTTTTCTGGAATTCCCACTTGGAAAGACATAAAATATATTTAACTTACAGTGGCAGCTGTCTTTTGCTTACAGGTTAACTTGGGTGGTGATGGCACCTGTGTCCAAATCATAACAATATCATTTTGGATGGAAAAGGATGATAACATTCAAAGACAGAGACAGCCCAACTATAATGATAAATTAAGAGTGAAACTTTAGAACTGTAAAATAATTTACAATCTAAATAACTGTGAATGTATTTAAAATCTTTACCTGAAGTGGCAGTATAATTGTCCCAATGCTGCTACCATTGATCAAAACAGTTTAGGAACATTGAATTTTATTGTTAAAATCTCTTATACTTTTAGATGAATCACTCTCATATACATATTTTTTCTGTTACAACCAGCATTAAACCTACAAATAATGCATTAGCAGTAGTTTGAAATTGCAGGGAGCTGCACCTGTAATGTCATAATCATGGAATTTTAAATTATTTTCATGAAAGGTTAGTTTTAAGCTCTCTCTAAGGAAACTTTTACTATAGTTTATATATGCCATATTCTTCTGATAAAATCAAATCGCTCCAAGGGACACACTAGGTAAATCTATAATATCTGTTATTATACCATTCCTAGATTCTTAGATAAGATGATAGCAAACATAATGAAAATTTCCATTTGACATTTATAGCATTCAATAAAAGAAAAAGATATCCCCAAAGTCCCATTTCAAACAAAATACATGTAGAAATAAGCATCCCATAATCTGAAGCAAGGATATTTTTAATGTAAATTTTGATTTTGAATAAGCTAATATTGTAAAAGGAGAATAACAGCTACATAAATCTTCAGATGTCTCTCATTTATTGCCATAGTCATTTTGCAAAATGCTAATTAAATTCCTAATGTGCAGTAGGTTATGCAGAGATTGGAGACTCTTAGGTAAAGCACAAAAGAGTTGCTAATTTTATAGGGAATAAATTAATTCCAGTGTTCCTGAAAAATAGCTCATGGTTTGATCACTAAATATTAACTCAATGACAGCTTAGAATTCAGGGTAACTTCAGAGCTAGAGGAATGAGACAACGCAGTATGTATTTCATAAGGTAAGAGAGAGGGGCAAATTTAAACGCACATCTGCAGTGATGGAGCAGGGAAGAATCACTATCATTTGTTCTGTGAAGATGTAGGGCAGACTGAATTCAAAGATATGATTTGCAATAGCCAGCAACAAAGATCTTTGTTTTCTCATTAACTGAGAATGTGAAGAGAAACCTCCTTCATGGACTTATGATAAAGGTTAAATGATGTAATTTCAAAAAAGAGAGAATAGCAGGGCCAGTAACAGCATAAATAAAAACTTGATCCATGAAGGAGGTGACAGTTGACATTGAAGATCACTTGAGAAAATGCCTACTATTTAATATAAGTGGAAAAGTGGAAATAGTGCATGTTATTACTCCACTCCACACACAAAATGAATTTCAAGTAATTAAATACATACATCTTAAAAGTAAAACTATATAACTTTTCAAAACATATGGATGAATCCTCATATGTTAGAATTTGTAAGTATTTACTAAACAAGAGAAAATAAAAGTACAAGCTATAAAAGTGGAGACTGCATAATAAATGTTAATTAATTCCATCAGAGAATTTTATTTATCCTAATATTTGTTGTTTCCAGTGCTTGAGAATACAACAGTAAGCAAAACAAAGATCTTTGCTCTTTTGGAGTTTATATTCTAGCAACAAGACAGACTGCAAATGATTTTTTTAATGTACATTATAGAAATGTCTTTACACAATATGTTAGAAAGTTATATAGGGTTAAGTTAAAAGTAGTTAGTAAAGACATTAGAATTTCTGAAGAGAGGATTAGGGAAATTGTCATTTTAAAAAGGGAAACATGGGTAGGTCTTGTGAAAAAGTGATATTTACAAAAAAACAAATTGGAAAGAGCCAAAGCATCAACAACCATAGAGACGCTGAGGGAAAAGCATTCATGGGAGAAGGAAGAGTGTGTACAGTAGTCTTAAAGTATAAAAAGTTTTAATGTATTTGAAAACACTATAAGGTCACTATAGCTAAAGCAGAGTGAACAAAGGTCAGAATATTAGTAGCCGATGTCAGAGGCAGAATGATCAAACAGATTACGGATTTCTGTGTTATGTTTCAAAAATCATTTCTTATTCTGGATAATAAAGATATTCACATGCATTTTTCTCAGTGTTTTGACTCTTACAACTTGTGATATATTTAATCACATGCAGCTGCCAGTCATCTTCAGAGAACTGTTATAATGAGGAGGCAAGTCTCATGTCACGAATCTGTAAATTTTTCTAGAAAAGCTGGGTTTATGAATTTTAATGTTAAATATCATGTAAGTAAATTTTTTTTTTTTTTTTTTTGAGACAGAGTCTCGCTCTGTCACCAGGAGCCAGGCTGAAGTGCAGTGGCACAATCTCAGCTCACTGCAACTGCCGCCTCTGGGGTTCAAGCGATTCTCCTCCTCAGCTTCCCGAGTAGCTGGGACTATAGACTCGGGCCACCACACTCAGCTAATTTTGGTATTTTAGTAGAGACAGGGTTTCTCTATGTTGGTCAGGATGGTCTCGATCTCTTGACCTCATGATCCACCTACCTCGGCCTCCCAAAGTGCTGGGATTACAGGCCCGAGCCACCGTGCCCAGCAAAATTTTTTCACATTGATTATTTTCTATGATAAGAGAAAATTGTCTAATTATATATATTTTTCTTATTGAAAATCAAGTGCTCTACCACAGTCATTGAATAGTCCTTATTATCTCTACTGCTTTCTTTTGCTACCACTGCCATATCATTTTATTTATGCATATGTTGTATTCTGGGTTATTTTGGTCTTATTTCGTCTATTCCTATAACAAAACTACATGGTATTACTCACTATAGCTTTATAATAAGACTTGTTACCTTGTGCCTCTGATGGCAAAATTGTCTTGCTATTCTTAGCCTTCTGATCTTTGTTTAAAAAAACAAAATTAGTTTTCTGAGTTCCAACAGAAATAACAATTTTAAGGATGTGAATAAAATTATGCTAAATGTATAGGTTAATATAAATAAAACTAACACTTTTATATAAAAAAAACGGAGTCTGACAATTACCCCTTACATATCCTTAGTCAGAATCATTTTATACATATTTAAAATTATATGTTTATTTCAATTATTTTATGTTTTAAATTGTGTAAAATTTTAAAATTATACCTCAAATGGCTCCTAGCATATACAATTCTTATTGATTTTTGAAATAGGTGTGTTACATATAGCAGTCTTATTAATCTATCATTTACTACTTTAGTTGTACATTTATTTGTGTTTCTGAGAAGGGAATCATAGTATCATTGAATAATGATTTTTTTTCTTTATAATGCTGAAATTTAATTTTATTGTTTTATTTTTCTATACTTTTGTCTGACTTAATCTATCTAGGTCTTTCAATCCAGTGTTAAGTAGAAATTAGGTTGTTGGATGCCTCTGTTTCCTTTCTTACTTCTAAATCTTCTTTTTTTAATAAGTGTAACTTTTGATGTATGATATTTGTAGACACATTTTAACCTGGTAAGGAAATTCAATTCTATTTTAAGGTAGGGTTTTTTTTAAACCATGGTTGTTGACAGTTTTGTACATATTTTTGCCTCTGTTTCAGTCATTTCATTTATATATGTATTTTTTTTTACTTTATTAATGTGGTAAATAGTACATTCCTAGAATAAATCTAACTTGGTCATGATATATTTTTATGTATATTTTTAGACTTTTTTTGCAAATATCATGTTTTATATTTTTAAAATAATCTGTATGCTTTCTAGTAGGTAACATATCTGTATTTAGTACGTTTAGCATAAAGAAATTTAAACTAGAAACAATGCAACTATTACTATGAATATTTCTAAGAAAAAATATAATAAATTTATATTCATGATCTTCAAACAAATAATTAAATATAAGCATGTTTCATTGTCATATTTTGTTTGACCTTACGTTTCAAAATTTTAATATTGTTAAAAAAGAAATTTTGGCCAATCTGGAGATTTAACATTAAAATCTAAAAACATTAAGTCCCACCTTTTCTTGAAAAAAAGTCTATAGATTTGCTAACATTAAGAGCTATCTCCTCCATTACAAGAATTCTCTGAATGTGCATGACAGCTGTAACATTTAGTCAAGAAAAACAAAGCTTGCCAGAGTTCTGACTACTGTCTACGGTTTAGGCTCATCCCACTTACATAATTTTCATAACAATTCTGGCACACACAGTCCTTTTCTTGTATTTTTCATCTCTTACTCTCTTCACTATCTTGGGAAACAAAGAACTGAATCCCGTTTCTAAGAACATGATACTTATTTCTGTGCACGTGCATGTACACATCCTTTTATCCAGCAGTAACAAATATACAATCAGCTTTTATTTTATGTTTTATTGTTAGACATGTCAGAATTAAATTTAGTGAGTATTTTTTTGAGCGCACTTCCCTTTGAAATAATTGAGTAACATCTCTCTAAAATAAGAGCTCGTTTCAAGTCTCGTCTGAGTCACAAATTGTGTAATCTTAGTCTAATAACTTTATGCCTGTTTTCTTATTTGCAAAATGGAGATAATTTTAATTTTCATCATTTCATAACGCTGTTTTAAGTATCAAAAATATTCAAAGTGGAACTATCTCACAATCATGAGACAGTGGGCTGAAGTTAGGTAGAAATTTGCGGACCATAAATTCTCAGGATGTCTATCACCCTTCTTGTCATATCTCCTCTTTTCTCCAATATATTTTTTAAAAATTGGGACATAACTCACATACCATAACATAAACACTTTTAAAGTGCATTATTCAGTAGTTTGGGGTATATTGAAAAGGCTGCAAAACTAACAATAGTAACTAATTTAGAACATTTTCATCTGCACCGTAAAAAACTTACACCTATTAGGAGTCACATCCTATACCTCTTACTCCAGGCCCTGGAAATGGCTAGTCTATTTCCTGTCTTGATATACTTTCCAGTTTTTGAAATGTTATATAAATAAAATCATACAATATATGACCTTTTCTGACTGGCTTGTTTTCTATATAGCATGTTTTCAAGGTTTATTCATGGGGTAGCATGTGTTAGTATTTAATTTCTTGTATTTTACCTGAATAATATTTCATTGCATAGGTATCTTACCTTTTTTCATGCATGTGTCAACGTATAGACAAAAATTGCTGTGAATATGAATAATGCTATGAATATTCACGTGCAAGCATCTGTTTGTTCACACCTTTTCATTACACTTATACGCCAGGAATGAGAATATTGGTCACCCTATGTTTAATTTTTTGAGGAACTATCAAATTGTTTTCCAAAGTGATTACATCACTTTATGTTCTTATAAACAATGTCTGAGAGTTCCAATTTCTCCAATTCTTTGCCAACACTTATTACTGCCTGCCATTTTGATCAAAGCCATCACAGTAAAACAGCAGTTTCCACATCCCCCTCACAGGGCATGTGACAGAGGTTTGGCACACATCTTTGGTGCCCTGCTACTCAAACCCCTAGTGGGAGCATGCAGACAGGCAGGTGCAGAGGTCTTGGGGAGTGCTTTTGGGCTATGACCCCGTGGCACCATCTAAGGGTGAGGATTTACGACACCTAAAGCCCACGTGCGTGTGTTTTACAGCATGCTCTTTCACCTTTGCCATCTTCAGACAGCTTGTGTTAGCTCAATTGGATCCTCTGCCTTATTGCAAGGGCAGAGGGCTTTCTGTATCCTGACTTCTTGCCCAGTGAAGCAGAAAAATAGGATCACATGTGGGCTTGGAGGGTGAGTGCAAGATTTTACTGAGTGGTGGAGGTGGCTCTCAGGGGTATGGATGGGGAGCCAAAGGGAGATGGAGTGGGAAGGTGGTCTTACCTGGAGTCAGGCTGCCCAGTGGCTGTACTCTCATCCAACTGCTCCCAGCCAAACTCCCCTCAGGGTCTGAGTTGTTCCTCTGTCACTGGTCTGCAGGTGTCTGCTAGTGTGTCCCTCTGCTCCTCTTGACATCCAGCCACTTATGTCTTTGCCTGCTTAAGGTGTCAGGTTTATATGGGTTCAGGATGGGGTATATGGTAGGCCAAAAAGCAACTTTTTGGACACAGAAACACAAATGCCTGTCATCATTCAGGTTCATTTGCACAGGCCCAAGGGTGGAGCTCTCACCAGGGACCCTGCCCTTCCCTACCCAGCACTTTTTTTGCCCCCCTCCCATATCATTTTCATCCTCTGAAGAGGCACATCTGACTGCCTTTTAGAATATGGATGATGACTGGCCTTAGCTACTTCCTGCTGACAAGGCTGTTGTTTTAGGGAAAATAGCAGTCAGATTCCTACCAGAGGTCTAACTAAAGCTTCCTGGCAAAGGGGAGCCTTCATCTGAAGCTCCAGTTGCCTGACTGTTTGGAGTTTGATGGCCTCTAAGTAAAAGAGAAAAAACAAGTTTTCTAAGGTTAAATATGCATGGATTGAACATGTATTATACAAGGAAGAATTTAGTGCCAGAGATTACAGAGATAAGTTAAAAATACTAACAACCACCCAATGTGGTATGCACCCATGAAGTAGGGAAGGCCTAGAGAATAGGAATTAATGGCCCTCACCTTTGCCTCCTTCTTCCCCTGCTGTTGACAACCTTTGAATCCCTGGGCCTCATTTATGCCAAGGAGTATGGCCTCCTTCCATGGGGCAGGGGTTCAGTTGGCAGGAATTGTTCCTGCCCATTGACATTGTGCTTGTCACCTGGCTTTAGATCCCTCAGATCTGGTTTTCCTTTCTAGGGCCTCAGCCTGAAGCTTGAAATTAAGTTTGAGACTAAAAAGTATTTCAAGCGGCTGCATGTAACTGTTTAAAGCGTCTCAAGTGGGTCCTGCCAAATTTGCAGTTATCAGCCCACAGTGGTCATTCCTCTGATAACTTCCCTAGCAGAGGCAGAGTGCTGGAGAGCGGAACCCTCTCACTTAGAAAAGCAAAATATAGAAGAAAAAAAAAAACCAGTTTAGCCAAAAGGGGAGGTCCTAGGGGAAGAACCCCTTTCTCAGTGGAAGTGTGTCCCTTTAATCCCTGTATCCTTTTCCTGCTTCAGGCTGGGTTGAATTCCTTGGATAGGGGAGAAGTTCTGTTGGTATGGTGGGTGAGAAGTACCAGCCAATTCGCCCTGCAGGGTCCCTGTGGTAGCCACAGTTTTCTCCCACCCTTCGTGGCTACTGGGCATGACCTTTGCGTGCTGTGAGCTGTGCATGCCTGAAACTGTCATGTTGGAGGCAGAAATGGTACCTCTAAGAACAGTTGCTCTGAATTGTACCTTTGACAGTTGACAAATGCTCATTTTACTTAGCTACATTCCTGCAGCCTGTAGCAAAACTCTTAACATTATAAAGGAAATGATAAGAGCCATTTCAAACCGTGAGTGAAGCAAAGACACCAACAAAGTCTGGGGTTTTTGACCAGTGCCCATTAAGGTGTTTAAAACTCTGAAGGGAACGGAGCCTTTTACCTGCTGGAAATAGAGGTGGCAGAGTCTTGGAAGAGACAGATATAACAGTTTCACATTTGCCCTTACCCTCTGAAGTCTGCTTTGTTGGCCTAGTTGTCAGCTAATAAATGGATAGTAATTTCCTTAGATGCCTGGAACAAATACATCTCTTAGTCTTTACTGGCTCTGTGTTCATATTGAAGCATACTTTGAGCAATCAGCCATGAAGCTTGGCCTTTCCTTTCTATTTGTGCAGAGTTTCTAGGAGCCAGTTGTGAGAGATCAGGGCATTCTCAGTTATTTTTTGAGCACTCACATAATTATGAGCATGCATTCACCCCACTATGCATGTGCTCTTACAGATAACCAGCAATAAGTAGCTGTTCTTTACAGCTCATATAAACATATTATGATCAAGCTTTTACTTTTAAACTTTTAGATTAGCCTATTGTTTTCCCAAACTTTTATTTATAACCTTAGGTCACGCCACATGGTATTTTAAAAATCGCCACTAATTATTTTCAACCAATGCTCCTACAGAAAAAGCTGTTAGTTCTGGGCAAGCTCCAAGTCAGGTCAAATAAAGACCTCAGTCAGGAAAGCCTGAGAGTGTGAACTTCCAGGGACTCATTAGACAAATTAAATAAGGACAATTCTCTGGAAATGGAGCTCTGAAGAATCTCGGACATCATTATGTCTCTTCACTGGTTTCCAAGCTTTTAGTTTTCAACATTATTGCAGGATGTTGGTTTTCAAGGATATCATTGAAATCATCCCCTAAAATTAATTAGGGGATCAGGTGTGGGGGCTATGTCTGTTATCCCAGCACTTTGGGAGGCCAAGGAGGGTGGATTGTCTGATGTCAGGAGTTCAATACCAGCCTGGGCAACATGATGAAAGCCTGTCTCTACAACAAACAAACAAGCAAACAAAAAAATACACAAAAAATTAGCCAGGTGAGGTGATGCACACCACTTGTTACAAGTACTTGGGAGGCTGAAGTGTGAGAATCACCTAAAACTGGGAAGTTGGGGCTGCAGTGAGCCATGACTGCACCACGGCACTCCAGCCTGGGTGACAGAGTGAGACAGACCCTGTCTCAAAAACAATAATAATAATAATCAGGGAAGAAGGGAGGGAGAGAGACAAAAATAAAGCAAGGTTACAGCACATTCAGCATTAATCATTAGGTCGGCTTGCCCTCTGACCTTCTTCCTCATAGTTGTTTGTTACCTATTGTCCTAGAATCACATAGACCCTAGATTATAGTTTTCCTTAACTGTTCTATAAATAACACCTTGAATATTACAAAACATGAAGTTTTCTCTTTGTTATATTCTTTCAGGCCTGCATACTGAAGAAACTACTGATTCAGCTGGGTCTGAAGGTCCCTACTGACACCAGCTTATCTGAAGGACTCCATGAGGAGCTGACTCACCAAAGAATGCAGATATTCTGAAGATTTCATATCCCTTACCACAACCAATCAACAAACTCAATTTTCTTGTCCTACACACTCCATGATCTTAAAAATCTCATCCCAGAACTCCTCAGGAGATGGATTTGAGGGTCTTGTCTTATTTTCTCACTTGGCACCCTGTAATCATTACTCTTTCTCTGGTGCATCCCTGCTGTCTCAGTGTAATTGGCCTATTACTGCTCAGCAGGCTTACAAGCCTGTTGGTTCTATAACATCATGGAACTGGAGATAGAACAAATTAAGTTATTACAAAACTCACTGTTCTTGCATAGTTTCAGACATTTTCTTTGAATAAATAATCTCTGAATTATTTCAAGTCTTTGGTACACTCCACGGTTCATAGAAAAATGATTCTAACAATTACACAGGGTTCTCATGGCTTTTTTAGAAGAGAGAATTTTTGAGAGTTTATTTCACCATTTCCACTAATATCACCACACCAAGTATTTTCTTACTTTGTTTACTTTTTTACAGACAGGGTCTTACTCTGTTGCCCAGGCTGGTCTCAAACTCCTGGGCTCAAGCAGTCCTCCTACCTGAGCCCTCCAAGTATCTGAGACTATGGGTGTGTGCCAATGTGCCCAACATTTTTAAATTTTCAACTATCTTTTATATGTTACAAGCTTAGTGAAATATATTCAATTAATAATATATACTATATAATTTCAAAAGTATACTATAAAATGTATATACATTTTTAGTTTATATATTTATGAAGTTTAAATATTTATAAAGTTGACATCTAGATTAAAAATATATCATTTACTGCTGCAAACATTGGTCTTATACATTTTAATATTAATTATATCATCCTTGTTCAAACCTATATACTGATTTGTTTATTGTTTGTTTTCTTTATTATCAAGTGCTGCAAAATGTGCATCAAAGGACAGTATAATAAGGTTGGATTCATTTATTTATATTTCTAGTTTTATCAATATTTTTTATATGTCATTAGCAAGCAATGTTATTAAGTGCATATAAGTTTAAAATTATAATTGTTTCTTAATTAATTCAATATAATTGTCATGTGAAGAATTGGTTTTATCCCTTAAAGGTAAAGGAAATAATTTGGGAAATTGGTAAAACTGAGACGCAGAGATGTAAATTAAGAATTATTATAGTTATTACTGTAAAATATGATGGTTAGTGGCAGTGAATGAGAATAGAAATCCAAGAGATATTGAAAAAGAAAAATGAACAATCACTGATGGTGGATTTGCACTGAGAAAATCAGATAGTTTTACTTCATCAGAGAATATTTGTCAAGTACTAATATTGATAATAATAGCCAATATACATATATATTTGTATGCATACATACAAATACATATGTATATATAATACACACACATATATTTCATATGTATAAACTTACCTCTGAAATAATGCTATTTTCATTTCCTGTATCATATAATATTATAGTATTGTAATTTAATTTCTGAAAGTCTGATTATAGAGTTGTACTTTTTTGTTTATTGATCAGCGTTTGACTTATATATATGGTTTTTCATCATTTCACTTTTTAGTTTTTCTGCAGTTGGAAAATATCTTTTGTAAAGAATGTAGCTGAATTTCTGAAATGTTTCAGACAATATTTTTTTAAATATATATTTTAAGAAGAGAGGTTTTCAGTTGTATGTAAATATTTTATTTTTCTTTGTATTTATTTGAAATTCAATCATAATAAATATGATTCAAGTGTTTAAAAGTATCAAATGAACTACAACAGAAACCCATAATCATGCAAAAATTTGTTAAATCCAAATTAATCAGTCAATTCCTCTTTCAAGGAACATGGGTGTAGCAATTTTCCTTTCTTTTTCTACTTCCTTATTTATCAGTCCAACTCCAACAGCAATGATTTTTCTTTCTTCTTTTCCAGTATCTCTTACATATTTGTTTTTTCATTCACTTCCATTAGCCACCAGATTTTACAATAATAACAATAAAGGCTCCTTAATTTACATCTCTGCATATAATTTTTAACCAATTTCCCAAATTATTCTATTTATTGCAACCAGCCTGGTCAGAGGTGTTTGGGTCATGAGATGGATCCCTCATGGCTTAGTGCTGTCCTTGTAATAGTGAGCAATAGTGAGATCCGGTTAAGTGGGTGGCACCCCCCCCCCACCAACCTGGTTCCCAATCTACCATGTGACATGCCTGCTCCTGTTTCCACTTCCACCATTAATAAAAGCTCCTTGAGGCCTCCACAGAAGCTGAGCAGAGGCTGGCACAATGTTTCGTGTCCAGCCTGCAGAACTGTGAGCCAATTAAACCTCTTTTCTTTATAAATTACCCAGTCTCCAGTATTTCTTATAGCAATGCAAGTATGGACTAACACAATTCTTCTCACCAAAGTATTTTGTGACCTCTCTACTTTAATTTTTGTTCTCCAGCAAAATTGGTCATTGGTCATTAAATACGTGTTACTTGCATTTGGATGTATTATTTCCAATAACTTTAGCCCTTTTCTGGAAACTCTTCACAAAACTGGCTTATTACCTTCCTATAGATCTCTGCTTATATGTCATCCCCTCATTGTGCTATTTCCTGAGTAAATACATCTCACAATTCACATCAGTGTTATATTCTCCATTCGAGCACCACTGTGCTTTTTTCTTTAAGAACCCTAAAACTTATAATAAAAAAATAAAAAGAATTTTTTTAAAAAAAGAATCTTTGTTACTTTATAATCATGTACTTTTTCACAGCATAATGTACACTTCACACAAACATAAACTATGGTTCATTCCAAGTAGTCCCTGTATGTGGCACTATACAAAAAGGGTTCACTCAAATGCATTACTCAGGTGAATTATTCTTTCAGAGTTGAATTCAATGTGCTTTCCAGTAATTCTTTTAGTAAAATATAAGAGTATTTTATTGTTTGTGGAAAATAAGATTTAAGTTTGAAACAAACTTATTTACAAGCTGTTTCCCCTAGCTAGTTTAGTAAAGACTTCAGGGACTCAATTTTTCTTTATAAAGCGTAGATAATTATTTACATATTTTTATTAGAATAAAATATGCAAAATGTTCTTCATGCTCAAGTATTTACATAAAATTTTATTATTGATATTGAATTATTCACCAAGATTATTATGGACAAGGACTGCTCCCAGGGGTGGAAGTGAAAAAGAAGATGAATGAAGAGTTTTAGTTTGAAATTTTAATTAATAAATATGGTACAAATTGAGATCTGAACTTAAGTAGTTCAGATCTGACAAATGCCAAAATTACAAAATCAAGCACATATTGAGTACATATCTTTCATACTCTTCCTGCCAGTATTAGTCAGGAAAGTCTCACTAAATACTTCATTTCTGACTTCCCACTTAGAATGAATAATATTTCCTTTTCTTCTTAGAAAACTCATTATTGAACTGAATTAGCCAACTTACTCTTCGTCTTGAGAGCTCTTGTTAATTCTCCTCTTTTTTCAGCTTCACAGTGCTAACCACCAAATTGACAGATGCATTCTCAAGATGTTATTTTAGAGATAAATTGCTTTTTTTTATTGCACTTTAGGTTCTGGGATACATGTGCAGATCATGCAGGATTGTTGCATAGGTACACACATGGCAATGTGGTTTGCTGGCTCCATTCCCCTATCACTTACAACTGGCATTCCTCCCCATGTTATCCTTCCCTGGCCTCTCTACCCCACTGATGTCCTTCCCTTGCCCCCTCCCCAACAGACCCCAGTGTGTGATGCTCCCCTCCCTGTGTCCATGTGTTCTCATTGTTCAACACCCGCCTATGAGTGAGAACATGTGGCATTTGATTTTTCTATTCTTGCGTCAGTTTGCTGAGAATTATGGTTTCCAGATTCATCCATGTCCCTACAAAGGACACAGACTCATCATTTTTTATGGCTCTATAATATTCCATGGTGTATATGTGCCACATTTTTCTTGTCCAGTCTATCGTCAGTAGGCATTTGGGTTGGTTCCAGGGCTTTGCTATCATAAGCAGTGCCACTACAATAAATTGCTTTTTTATGCTGTGTCTTTATCTCATATTCTCTTCAAAGTGATGAATGTATTTTCTGAAAATACTAATTTATATTCCTATTTTTGTACTGAGGTAAAATTATAAATAGAAATGAAAATATTACTATAATATAATTACTGATTAATACAGTTAAACCTTAACAAACTGACATGTTATTATAATAGCATTCCATGGCTAGTGTAGGGGTCAGTGCAACAGAACTATTAAACTAAAAAGGAAATATACAATAAAGAAATCTGATGACATGTCATATCTTCTAGGACTACAGGTAAAAATTTGCTTTCTGATCATTATATAAACAAAAGGCAATACTTGTGAAATAACGTAAGAACACAGTTTTGCAGATTTTGTGCATTCCAAAGGAAAGGTAAAGAATTACCACAGCCCAAATGCTCATAGGCATGATTCATAGGCTTTGATTTCAACTCTCTTTCATTTGGTTTCAGTTCTCCTTCTCTTTTCATTATCTTTCATTATTTCATTTCCCTTTCTCTATCTCTTTATGCTTGACTCTGATGTCCTAGGTCTCGAATTTCCATTTATGTCTCAGGTCTTTCACAGTGAGTAGCCCTCATTGTTATGTTTCCTATTGAAACGAGAAATGTCTTCTTCAACTACTTCTTCATTTGGAATTAGATAGATTTATTTATTAATTAAAAGACTGGCAACCATGGGAGGGCGTCTTTTAGGATTTGGTATACTTCATTTGTTTATATTCATACTATAGTAGTGGGGATGCTTTCGGGTGCAGATCACAGGAACCCAGCTCTCACTAAGAAAATGTATCTATTGTCAGTCTTCATCACCCAAAGTCCTGAGAATGAACATGTCACTGGGGACAGACCAACCACTGTAATTCATTTTTTTGACCACAGATATTACTTCAGCAATTGTTTCTTATTATTCAGGAGGCATAAATGCACTTCATCTTTTTTCCAAAGTAGGCTACCTAAAATCACATCCAGGAACTGTATTGTAAAATACTCTCATGAAAATACTTACTTATGGGCCAGAATCTCTGGTCATACTCACACCTACTCTTTTTTATTAATAACATTTTTCAATACTAACATGCACCAATATATTTAACCATAAGGAAGCAAAAGTACATTTTGCAAGTAAAATTTTTGGCTCATCTCTCTAAAGTTTTCGAAGAAAAAAAATCTGCTTTCAAGTATAGCTATTTTCAGGGGCTTGACCACTGTAATCAAGAGCCTGTGTCCATCTATCAGCTCTGTGTGGTTTGGCATGACTTCAGTCTGTGTATAATCACTCCGTGAAATAGGTAAGAGAGCTTTAACAATCAGAGGTAAACATGCAGAACATCGCATCCCTTTGTCATTGTCACTCATATATATATCCTACAGCACTTATATTAAACATTATGTATATAGCATTTACTGTAATATAGCTATGCTATATAGAATAGAAAAAAAAAAACTGTCAAATCCACAACAGAATTAAAGTGTGATTCCCCAGATATCTTATTCCAAAGTAATAACATGATAACAAAATGAATTTAAGACATGCCAGATATATTTTGAATTTTGTGGTGATCTTCTTTCAGCATTCAGCAATCTCTTGTCTAAATAAAAAATGTAATCATCTACATTCAATATGTAATGGCAGAAGATCAGAAGGGAAGATGAATAACATTAAGGCATTTACAATTTTTAACATAAATCCTATTCCTTGGGCCAGGTTCAGTATGAATTTCCTTCCCAGATAGTGAAGGGTCTCCCACTGTGTTACTCAATATAGATAACTGAGGTCCTGTCTTCTTGGTTACAGTCCTCAATTCATCAATTTGAGATAAGCGAAGGGGTGGAATTCTCTTCAGAGAGCTATTCAGACTCTTCTATCCACTCCCTAAATGTCCTATTATGGGGATTTGGAGGATGCTTTGAGGAGAGCATTCATAATGACTCATTAACAAGTCTTAAATCTGGTGGTATATTTTCTTACCAACACAGTAAGACTGGCCAGTTTTGGTTTGCCTATGTCAGAGGTGTAATGAAATTCAGAGATTATGTAAAGTCACAAAGCTTGACTTTGGACACCTGTGATAAGATTTATCACCCTCTAAAAACAGCACTTCATGTACTGTACATGTCCAAAGCTTTCAGTCTGATAGACTGTCTGACTGTGGGATAAAGCAGACACATGGACATAATATTTTCTCTACTTTAATCAAGTAATTCAGATGAAGAATTAAATTTACAGCAATTTTGTTAATTTTGTTCATCTCAGGTAGCAGTCTTATATACTTCTGTTTACCATCATCACTCTGAATTCTGCTTAAAATCCACATTTTCAGGTCTGTGAGGATCTACTTATCTTTAAAAATAAATTCTAACAATTTTAGTTATTTAATTACAAGCCGTAACGTGTCATTTTGCAAAACCTCCATTATATTTCCTCCTTCTTTTCTTTAGAATGGACAAGAGTAAAAGAAGCCTGAAACTGCTTTGGAACATCTAATTGAAGGTGAAAAAGAGGTAGCCAAGAGTTCAGTACGAATGTATTAACAAAATATCTAAATCTTCATATTCTGTGAATGCATAGTCCAAATTATGATACAATGTTTCACAAATAGGAACTGCAAACCCTAACTCATTCCATAATTTAGGATTCATCATTTGTAACTCTCCACTTCTACGTAACACTGTTTATGTTGGACAGAACTGAGTGCCAGTTAGAAGATATAATCAAACTAACTTAAACAAAAGACAATGCATTTTGACCCAATAAATGTCAACACTAAGTGTGTAGAATACCTTTAGGAAAAGTGTTTCAAACTATTATCACATTGTTTCTCTCTCTCTCTCTCTCTCTCTCTCTCTCTCTCTCTCACACACACACACACACACACACACACACACACACACACACACACACATACACTCACTCTCTCCCTCTCACCCTATATAACAGGAAGGGGGGCATCAAGTGACCGATAGTTCCAGTAAATCCCCATGGATTAGAAGAGGGGTATTCACAGGGGTATGTTATCAGACAAAAGCAATATGTGTTTACTAGAGCTATTCTGCAAGATACTGCCTTAGGTACCTGGCATGAGTTAGAGGGTTTGAAAGAGTGATTAGCCAATAGAAAAACAGATATGAGACATGCTTTCTAGGAGGCATATAAAAGCTGATAATGTAGTTACTAAAATAAGGGATCTTCACAAATAAAAATAATACAAAGTAAAATATAGTAAGGCTAGTACAGAATATTTGTGGCAGCCTTTGAAGAGCAGTGGGTTGCTAATGTTGTTCCTGGTTCCTTCTGCTTCAAGGCCGTTTCTGCAGCATTTTATTTCCTCTTGTGTATATCTCACTGCTAGCTAGTCCTGTAATCATTTTTTTCTCTTGAATGACCACAAACACAGGGAGGCAACATTTTACTGAAGAAAATACAGCAATCAATTTAGATATTTACAGTACAGGAAAACACTTTGCACATTTAAAATGAAATAATTGTCTTTCTAAAATCCCTTGTATAGTTCCTACCACCGGTCTTTGAAATTCCATCATTTCCTCTATTATGACATTGTGAAAATAGTTAAATACACCCCTTTTTATATCACTCTGTGTCAATCATGGTTTGGTCAGAGAAGCAGAGCTCTTACAATTGTTATGGGAATAACAGATTTCTTATAGTTAATTAGACTTTACACAAATATGGAAGGATCTGAGGAAACCGAAAGAATAAAAGGAATGTTATAGAGTCAGAAAAAGGTGAATTACTAGCTCACAGGAAATAAACTGAGACCTCGCAGCGAAATTTTGACAAGCAAATGTGTCAGATCACTGAAGTGAGAAATTGTGGAATGGGAGCTTGAGGAAAGGTCTACTGGAAATTGTTACCTCTATAAAGGTAAAACGTGTGCTCTGCACCCAAGCTTCTGCCAGTGGTCCCTGGAGATCCTATTTATCAACAGAGTCAACGATTGAGAAGGTAAACTCAATGAAGACAGAGAAAAGAGGATGAGCTGAAACCATTTGGGTAAATCTGTGCCTATCTAACTATGTAACTTATCATTATAACCATTTGGTAATAGTGGCTCCTTCCTACTTTTACCTTCATATCACACTCAAGTTCCTTTGTGGTCAACTCTATCCCAGAGGCTTAAATGAAAGGGGATTATGGGAAATGTAGTTACCAGCTTCAAATGTGTGTTGACTAACACAATCAACTACAGTCTACCATTCTCAATTTGTCATTCATATATGCCTCATTTGATAGTCATATTTAAAATCCAAATAAAGAAATAGAAAAACCATGTATTGGCCTAATAAAACATTAGGTCAAATAACTAAACACATATCAACCTTCTCCAAGAAAGAATATATGTTACTTTAGCCATAATTGGGTAATGTTTATTTTTCCTCAAGTTGGTTCAACCTGTCTTTGGTATGTGGTAAATTAATACAGATAATATTAACATATGTCATGTAACAGCAGTGAGAAGGGAAAATGATATACATATGTATACAAATATATTAATATTAATACAGGAAAGATATACAAATACTACTGTTTTTATTTCCATAACTAGACACATTTTCATAACTGGTCATTCTGTTATGTTAATAAATTACTACAAATTTCATGGCTTAAAGCAACATCCATTTATTATCTCACAGTCTTATCATTGAGATACTAGGCTAGCATAACTGGGTTTTCTGTTCAAGGTCTCACAAAGCTGAAAGAATGACTGGAGCCAGGCTTCTCTCCCTTCTGATGTTCTGTGTCCCATCCTAAGCTCATGTGGCTATTGGCAGTATTCGGTTTCATGTGGTTATATGACTGAGGTCTCTACTTTCTGGTCTCATGGCTAAGGATCATTCTTAGGTCTTAGATTCCATCCACAGGTCTTGACCTTTGCACATCATTACACCTCACTTCTTCAAAGGCAGAAGAATCTCTCCCAAGGAAGATCCCAATCTCTCTTTTACAGGCTTCTCTGATTGTGAGAACTATCTAGAATAACTCTCTTTAGATGAACTCAGATAGCACTTAATTACTGCTGTAAAATTTAATCATCTTTGTATGTAATATAATCTAACTATGAGACTGAAATCCATCATATTCACAGTCTATCCACTCTCAAACAGGACACCTGGGATTTGGACTACGAAACTATTTTAGAATTCTGCTAACCATATACCATATGGTCATAGTTTGTAATCCTAACTTTTGTCTTCAGTTCCCCAGTATTTTATACACACCTGTGCATGTGCACACAGATAGATACAGACATGTATATAAAATCTCCCTTGCTAGTTGTGGTCTCTTTTCTGCTGAGGTGACTCAAACTTTCCTTATTGAAAGACCTAGTACACTTGTAGCTTTGCCTGTATTGGGTGGTTGTGGCTTTAATTTAGCTTATGTCACAAGACACGAAAGTGCTCAAAGGAACTGCAAAGGATTACTAGGATTCTAGACACTTAACATTTTTCTCCATTATGCAATAATGGTTCCCCTTGATTTTCAAGATTAATTACCCAAAGCAGTAAAGTAGTCCCTTTCTTTTTATTTTACTTTAATGGCATATAAAAAGATGCTTTTTGTTTTTTAGTAAAATAAAGCAAAAAGAACACTCTTGTACAGTTCATGGTTGCCATGGAAACCGCTCCCCTACTTGAGCCACATGACTCAGCAGGTCTAATATTGTCAAAGATAGCAATGCTGTGTGGAACCTTGGCCAACTATGGTAAATGACTAGGAATGCGGACCTTTGAAATTCCAGAACAAGGTGATTCCACCATTTGCAGCAAAGTATTTTCTTTATCAACATATTTTGTCTTGCTATTGGGCCTTAGTTAGGGACTAAATGCTTGGCCATAGGTCAACAAGTTTTGATGTAACATTAGCTGCTCATCACAAATTGGACATAACTTAGCATAACAGGCGATAAAGTTTGGCATACAAAGCATTATTTTGTCATCAAATGGAAATGATATATGCAATATCTGGCTTCAACAGTTCCTCAAGGCACACATAAGTTGTGTGAGCAAGTGACTGCAATTCATATGTACACTTTTTCTGCAATATCCCTGCCTCTATCTCAGTCCACATCTGTGGCCTCTATAGTGAGGTGTTCACGATGAACAGTTGATTGAGGAACAAAAAGTTGGGTCTGGCTTACAGAGAACACTCAACAATATGCTGCCATGACCTGGACGTGGACAGCAGTATCATTACAACTTTGCTCAGCGTTTACATTATAGACAGTCTTGAAAAGAAATCATCCCAGGGGACAGAATTTAAAGCAGTGCACATATTCAAGGACTTGGAAGGAACACATTTGAAAATTGGTTCGGAGTAATTATTGGGAAGAGATGTATGGATAACCTTCTTAGAATGATGAACAAGTGTAAATATATATACATATATCTGTCTCCCTACATATTTATATATAATATTATATTACATATAATACATATGTTTATGTATATAAATAATATGTCTCCAACTATATCCATCTCTATCTACATCTAATCATCTACCTATATCCATGTTTCCACCCCTTGAGCCTGACAGGAATGTTGTTTGGTTGTATATAAAGAAGCAATGAAAGATAATGAAGAAAGAGTTTAAAAGAGACTAGCATCCCCTGTAAAGCAGCTGCCTCATGAATGCTCATTTTCCTTTCTGTGGGCAAGTGGAAACTGTCCTACACAAATAGGGAAGGGGAGCTGTTTCTAGAGGCAAAAGAATTTCAGGAAAAATTTAAAATTTAAAATTTTCATCTTTAGAGGCATCTATCTGTGCTCTTAACCAAGTTTTAAAGTTCTATTCCTTCTGAATTAATAACCCTAACTTTAACATCAGAGAAAGCGAAATGCTGTGAATCTAATTTGCTTCATAATTAAGCTAGTAAAATGCACTTATATATAACCTCGGAATTGTCGATTCCCAGGTCTGTTGACTGTTTACTGTCAGTCCCAGCCATGTACAATCCTCTGAGCCATGGTTAAGGCAAGAGAGCAGAAGTTAGGCTCCTCCTTGCCATAACTGTATCAACACCAAACAAACTGAAAAGTCACCAGAATATAAGTTTTCAGCATACCAAGCCCACATAGTGTGGTTCCAGGCTTGAATGTATGACCAATATGCTATACTATTCCTCTTACAAATAAAAGAAAGAGTAAAAAAAAAATCTAAAACAGATTGATATTCTAAGTTTTAAGATATAAGGCACTGAATGTTCATTATGTGTGGTTCTCAATCTTGTTTGGGGAAAAACTATTTAAAAAATTATCAAAATGCCTTAAGGCTTTTTCAAACTCTATGCAAGTTCCTGAGGCTTTCATCCCCTTACCCAATCTTCCCCCAACCCCCTAACACTTATACACACAAAATAAATGCTACATACTTCCTAAAATTGAGTTTTAATAAATTGACATTGTAGAAAATACAAGAAATATTTTAGTTCAGAGTATATAGAATGGCTTAAGCAGAGTAGACACATTGAAGTCCAAGATAATATGCAAAATTCCCTAAAATGTTTTTAAATTTACATATATTGTTCAAATTAAAACACAAAATCATTTTTCTGTATATTATTGATTTTGCACACACATATATGATAAGGCACAAATACCAATTTTGCTCATACAAATAATGAAATTTCTCTCTGCTTTTGTGATGTTTCAACATCTCAAACAGGTATGTCTTGATATATGTGTGAAAGAAGCTAAAGTGCGTTTGAAATTTGGTACATATCTTTGTGCATTATTTAAATAATTATCTCAAAATTAATGTCTTAGATCTTTATGAAAAATAATAAAATTATGCATATGATTTCAAAAATGTCTCCAAAACTACTAATAAATGAATGATTCCAATGCATGGTAAGAATAGATACCAGTTTTTATATTGTTTCTAATTTCAATTATCTGAAGAGATGACTAAAAAGGCACAAAGTAGTACTAATTGATAGAATATTCCTGCAATATAAGGGTGAAAAACCAGAATGAAAACCTCAAATTCTAATAAATAAATGCTAATAGAAACAATGCTGTTGATTGACTTAATGTGACAACATTATTGCATCAAACTTTTTAAAACTTTTGATTTGATTAGAAGTGAAACACAGGCTGGGTGTGGTGGCTCAAGCCTGTAATTTCAGCACTTTTGGAGGCTGAGGTGCGTGGATGGTGAGGTCAAGAGTTTGAGACCAACTAGCCAACGTAGTGAAACCCCCTGTCTACTAAAAATACTATAATTAGCTGGGCAGGGTGGTGCACGCTTGTAGTCCCAGCTACTTGGGAGGCTGAGGCAGGAGAATTGCTTGAACCCAGAAAGTGGAGGTTGTGGTGAGTCAAGATCACACCACTGCATTGCAGCCTGGGCAATAAAGTGAGACTCCGTCTCAAAAAAAAAAAAAAGAAGTGGAACACAAGGTGAGGTTTTAAATTTTAAAAACCAATGAGACTACATACTAGTTACCACTTTTTCTCACTATAAGTACTTGAAAGCTGGATATTTTCCTCCTTGTGCTCCCAAACATTTACAAGTGATTTTCTTGGTAAAATTATAAGAACTGGTCTTTTTGTGTGTGTGACTGAAGTGAAAGAATAGATAATATTTTTCCCTCATTTTATTCAGGCAAATTTATGAGATATATAATGTCAAAATAAATGTTCACAGAAAAAAATGCAAGGTTTTACGAAAATTCCTAATTGTGTATTTTTTCTTTTGCGATAAAGTTTTCCACACTACTCTAGAAAATGACTAACAGCTTTGCTTAGTGCTTTTTTCCCTATTTCATACAGGCCTTCCGAAATTTATGCCATTGAGTGAAAACAAAAAAGCAAAAAAAACTCCACACAACTGTATAGATTATGGTTCCAACCCAATTTCAAGTTGAATAGTCTAGGTAGAAAAATGTCAAATGGGTCTAGAGAAACCATACGGACATCATTAATCAGGGACTCTTTCTTATTCACTGATTTTCACAGCCTTTCTCATTATCAGGCTCAAATTTTACTGCATGCTACATCCCTAGGGAATTTTTCTATTCTTTCTCATCTTCCGTTTTCGTAGGAAGATATTTTTAAACTTACATCTATTCTTCTGAATTACACCCCCATTAACTGCTGCACACAACTTGCCCAAATGCAAACATTTTCCTTTGTAAAAAGATATTTTACTTTCAGTTCTAAGTTAATGATTCATTCAAATCAAGTCCTTTTTATGTATGACTGGTACTTAGTCTTGTGAATAATTAGAGTACATTTTAATGAGGAAATAAAACAAGATGATAATAAAATTGAATATTTACATTCAAGTTTACAATGTCTTAAAATCTATGTTGACACAACAATTACATGTTTGAATGTTTTAATAAATAGAATTCAATACACAATTTCAAGACATCGTGATGGGCAGAGCTAAGATGTTTTGATTAAATGCTGAATGTCAATAACTCAGAAGTGTCTTTTAGATATGAGAACACATTTCATGCTCAAAACAAAACTTTGTAGAAAGAATTATCATTGAAAACCTATAGATAAGAAAATTGGCTCAGAAAGATTAAGAAATTTATTCATGATCTTAACAGATACCAATTATTGCATAGAAAATAAGGAACTATAAATCTCTGTTATTGTTAGTATTTTCCAGTTGAAAACAATTAGCTTTAACACAGAGGACAAAATTAGGGAATACAGAAAATATTTTAGGCAAATCTCTAATTGAGAAAAATCATATTCCACATATGCTCTAACTCACTACAATAACATGTAAAGCATTTTTAAAATTATTATTATTTGTTTGTTTTTTGAGATGGAGTCTTATCTGTCACCAGGCTGGAGCAATCTCAACTCATTGCAACTCCCACCTCCTTGGTTCAAGCAATTCTCCTGCCTCAGCCTCCTGAGTAGCTGGGACTACAGTCATGCTAGCTAGACTAATAAAAAAGATAATAGAGAAGAATCAAATAGATGCAATAAAAAATGATAAAGGGGAGATCACCACCAATTCCTCAGAAATACAAACTACCATTAGAGATTACTACAAAGAGCTCTATGCACATAAATCAGTAAATCTGGAAGAAATGGATAAATTCCTGGACACTTGCACAGTCCCAGGACTAAGCTAAGAAGAAGTTGAAACCCTGCATAGACCAATAACAAGGTCTGAAATCCAGGCAGCAATTAATAGCTTACCAAACAAAAAACGTCCAGGACCAGATGGGTTCACAGCTGAATTCTACCACATGTACTAAGGGGAGCTGGTACATTCCTGTTGAAACTATTCCAAAAAATACAAAAAGAGAGAATCCTCCTTACTCTTTCTATGAGACCACCATCATCCTGATACCAAACCCCAAAAGAGACACAACTAAAAAGGAAAACTACAGGCCAATATCCACGATGAACATTGATGCAAAAAGCTTCAATAAAATACTGGCAAAACAAATCCAACAGCACATCAAAAAGCTTACCCACCACGATCAAGTAGGCTTCATCCCAGGGATGCAAGGCTGGTTCAACATATGCAAATCTACAAACGTAATTCACCACATAAACAGAACCAAAGACAAAAACCACATGATTATCTCAATAGATGCAGAGAAGGCCTTCAACAAAAATTCAACAGCCCTTTATACTAAAAACTCTCAACAAACTAGGTATCGATGAAATAATAAAAGAACAAAGCTGGAGGCATCACACTACCTGACTTCAATCTAAAAGTCTACAGTAATCAAAACAGCATGGTACAAGTACCAAAACAGAGATATAAACAAATGGAACAGAACAGAGGCCTTGGAAGCAACTCCACACATCTACAACCATCTGATCTTTGACAAACTCACAAAAACAAGCAATGGGGAAAGGATTCCCCGTTTAATAAACAGCGTTGGGAAAACTGGCTAGCTATATGCAGGAAGCTGAAACTGGACCCCTTCCTTACATCTGATACAAAAATTAACTCCAGATGGATTAAAGATGTAAACATAAGAACTAACACCATAAAAACCCTAGAGGAAAATCTAGGCAACACCATTCAGGACATAGGCACAGGCAAGGACTTCATGACTAAAACACCAAAAGCAATGGCAACAAAAGCCAAAATAGACAAATGGGACCTAATTAAACTTCAGAGCTTCTGTACAGCAAAAGAAACAATCATTAGAGTAAACCAACAACCAAGAGAATGGGAAGAAATTTCTGTAACCTACCCCCATCTGACAAAGGGCTAATATCCCGAATCTACAAAGAACTAAAGCAGATTTACAAGAAAAAACAAACAAACCCATTCAAAAGTGGGTGAAGGATATGAACAGACACTTTTCAAAATAAGACATTTATGCAGCCAACAATCATGAAAAAATGCTCATTATCATTGGTCATCAGAGAAATGCAAATCAAAACCACATTGAGATACCACCTTATACCAGTTAGGATGGTGATAATTAAAGAATCTGGAGACAACAGATGCTGGAGAGGATGTGGAGAAAAAGGAACACTTTTACACTGTTGGTGGGAGTATAAATTAGTTTAATCATTGTGGAAGACAGTGTGGCAATTCCTAAAGGATCTAGAAATAGAAATTCCATTTGACCCAGCAATCCCATTACTGGGTATATACCCATAGGATTATAAATCATTCTATTATAAAGACACATACACATGTATATTCGTTGCATCACTGTTTATGATAGTAAAGACTTGGAACCAAACCAAATGCCCACCAATAATAGACTGGACAAAGAAAATGTGGCCATACACACCATGGAATACTATGCAGCCATAAAAAACAATGAGTTCGTGTCCTTCGTAGAGTCATGGATGAATTTAGAAACCATCATTGTCAGCAAACTGACACAAGAACAGAAAACCAAACACCTCATGTTTTCACTCATAGGTGGGTGATGAACATTGAGAACACTTGGGCACAAGGGAGGATACAACACTCACTGGGCTAGGTGGGGGGTGGAGGAAAGTGGAGGGGAGGGACATTGAGGGGCGGGGAGGATGGGGATGGATAACACCAGGAGAAATTCCTGATGTAGGCCATGGAGGGGGTTGGTTAGAGACAGCAAACCACCATGGGATGTATGTGCCTATGCAACAATCCTGCAGGATGCAGGATGTGCACATGTACCCTAGTGTCTATAGTACAAATCAAAAACAAAAAAGCCCCTAGAATTTAAAGAGTACTAAGGAAATATAAAATTAATATCACAGCTGACTTTCATAATACAGAGGGGATGTGTTTTGAGATATTCTTTTTTTTTTGTAGTGTGAAATTATTAATATAATTCTCTCCATAATTGAAAGAGTAGATAAACAAAAATTTAAAAATGAGAGTACTTAAACGTGTTTAGCATACATTACCTGACATATATAAGATACAATAACCTAAACTGCAAAATATAACATTACTTTCCAATGCACATTGAAAATTTACCAAAATCAATTATATACTAACTCAAAAAGCAAGTATCAACAATATTTAAGAGATTAAAATCTGTCAAAGTATCTTGGCTTTTTTTCGTAATTTGCATTTTACTTTTTATTTATTTATTTATTGCATTTTAGGTTTTGGGGTACAAGTAAGATTGTTGCATAGGTACACACATGGCAGTGTGATTTGCTGCCTTCCTCCCCATCACCTATATCTGGCATTTCTCCCCATGCCATCTCTCGCCAACTCCCCACCCCTCACTGTCCCTCCCCTAGTTACCCCAACTGACCCCACTGTGTGATGCTCCCCTCCCTGTGTCCATGTGTTCTCATTGTTCAACACCCGCCTATGAGTGAGAACATGTGGTGTTTGATTTTCTGTTCTTGTGTCAGTTTACTGAGAATGATGGTTTCCAGGTTCATCCATGTCCCTACAAAGGACACAAACTCATCGTTTTTGATGGCTGCATAATATTCCATGGTGTATATGTGCCACATTTTCCCTGTCCAGTCTATCATCGATGGGCATTTGGGTCGGTTCCAGGTCTTTACTATTGTAAATAGTGCTGCAATGAACATTCGTGTGCATGTGTCCTTATAATAGAACAATTTATAATCCTTTGGATATATACCCAGTAATGGGATTGCTGGGTCAAATGGAATTTCTATTTCTAGGTCCTTGAGGAATCGCCACACTGTCTTCCACAATGGTTGCACTAATTTACACTCCCACCAACAGTGTAAAAGTGTTCCTATTTCTCCACATCCTCTCCAGCATCTGTGGTCTCCAGATTTTTTAATGATCGCCATTCTAACTGGCGTGAGGTGGTATCTTAAAGTAGTTTTGATTTGCATTTCTCTAATGACCAGTAATGATGAGCATTTTTTCATGTTTGTTGGCCTCATATATGTCTTCCTTTGTACAGTGTCTTTTCTTTTCCTTCGCCCACTTTTGAATGGGCTTGTTTGTTTTTTTCTTGTAAATCTGTTTTAGTTCTTTATAGATTCGGGATATTAGCCCTTTGTCAGATGGGTAGACTGCAAAAATTTTTAATCTCTAAATGTCTTTCTTTGGGGAATATTTATTATTTTTGTTAATATTTAGTTGGAAGTAAATAATAGAATATTGAGATCTTATATAAATTATTGTCTCCTAGTATTTGTCTTTCACATTCTGTGCTCTCTTTTCCATACACTAAATTATAAACTTATGTAAGGCTATGTGAGTAACTCAGGAGCAGTAAACATTGATTAAAATAATGAATGCAGTAATTATGTCCCTCACAATTTTTTATTCACAGTCATGTAATTTAATGCTAGTTTACTGACTACTAGGGAAGAAATAAACTAGTGTTTGAAAAATGAACTAGAAACCACATTCATGTTCAGCTTAAATAAATCTGATACTATAAGTCTAATGAATAGTGATTCCTATATACATATTGATATCAGTAACATTACAGAATTGCATGCTGGGAAATTGCTTTGGACATGCCCACATTTAAGTTATTTTTCTCTTGGTAAATGTTGAAGCACTAATTATAAGGTGAAATCTAGAACTAAATGAAAAAGAACAATGTAAAGATTGCGTTCTTCATCTAAAATTTAAAAGTAAAATATTTACAATGTATCCAGAGTATATCTTCCTTTCTCATAGGTAAGAAAGAGAAAACAAAGACAAAAGGAAGGAATGTAAATTATTTCATATCATGATACTGAGATAAAGAATATTTCACTATAGATCAGCAAAAGGGCACCCTACACCAGGAAACACAAATCTAGTATATAGTTTGGTGAAAGGAATAAAATCATTATTTTTTATATTTTAAAACGAACTAAAACAACCGAAGTAGTCTCAATAATTGATAATTGACATTAGTATTTCTAAGGTTGATTTTTAAGACATTATTTCATGAATTTCATTTTTATTTTCCACTCTTGTAAACAATAAAAAGCTTTGATTGGACATGGTATGCTCACACCTATAATCCCAGTACTTCAGGAGGCTGAGGCAGGCAGATAGAAAATACATGGTTTGAAATATATATGCATGTATGTATGTATTTATACAATATATACAATATAATAAAATAACCATGTGTAATGTTAATTTTATATTTAATATATTTTAAATATACATAAAACTATATATTTTAAATACGTATTTGACTACATGAGCCATTTATTTAAAAGAAAAAATTAAAATGAAATAGTTTTAACATCAGTAGGAGATTGATGATTACATTTTCATTTTAAGTGACTTAGGAATCCTGATTACCTTATCATTGCTCTTTCCCATTAAAAAGACATAAGCACAGAATTCTTCTAATTCTACTGAAAATTAGCCATGGAGGAGTTTCCACAAATCACACTTCAGAAGAAAGTTACACTTCAGCTTTAATAACTATTTTTCTTATATATGTCTCTAATTGTCAGTTGATGTTAAAAGGTATACACACCACTTGAAGCACAGTAGTATATAATTCAAACTATAAATATAAATATTCCTTTATTTCTGCCATTACATGTATCATTTTTCTCCACTGCTCTCCCCTTCATGTGCACACACAAAAAATAAACTTTAAAACATGAAATAAAAAATTATGGCTTCCAGCTGCTAGCACAGTCTGTCCCAACTCTTAAGAAATATATAGTCCAGTAGGGTGAGACAGATAATAAACATGACATGAATGTGACAATTTAAAATTCCACTTGTACTGTGAAGGAAATAAAGCTATATGATTAAGAATGCCTAGAAATTGTCGGTCTCCAGCAGGACTATAGTTTTGGATACAGTGGCATGGTTTACATTGCTTTGCTTGGTCTCAGGATCTGCTATCTATCTGCAAGCTAGAAACCCTGGACCTCCAAAGGTCTGAGGCGAGGTGGCTCACACCTGTAATCCCAGAAATTTAGGAAGCTAGGCAGGCGAATCACTTGAGGTCAGGAGTTTGAGACCAGTCTGGCTAACACGGTGAAATCCTATCTCTAATAAAAATACAAAAATTAGCTGAGCATGGTGGTAGGCACCTGTGATCCTGTCTCCTTGGGAGGCTGAGGCATGAGAATCCTTTGAACCTGGAAGGCAAAGGCTGCAGTGAGCTGAGATTACACCACAGCACTCTAGCCTGTGTGACAGAGTGAGAATCTGTCTCAAAAAACAAAACACAAAACAAAACAACTGAGAGGAGATATGTCTTAGCTCAAATAAGCAAAGAGATGTTCCTTCCTCTTCCTATTGTTCTATTCAGGCCCTTGATAATGCCCACCACACTGGGGAGGGTGGGGTGGTTTACTTATTTCACCAAATCAAAGCTAATCTCATCTGAAAATATCCTCAGACACACCTCCAGAAACAATGCTTTATCTGAGACACCTATTGCTAGTCAAGTTAACACATAAAATTAAGCATAACAGGAGCTCATAGCCAAAACTTTAATACATTCAGTTTTTACTCCAAACCAGAGTGTCGACTGTTAGATATAATATTGTATAATATCAATTTCCTTATTTCAGAAGGATTTGTGATACACTGTTCAAAATATTATGCTACATTGACATTTTCTAACCATATTTGTAATTTGTATTTTAAGCATGATAATCAAGCATTTTATCATTAGTTATCACATCTTTTACTTGGTCTTTTTAATTCTCAAATGCTATTACTGTGTTCATCCATTCACAGAAGATAAACATTTACTTCCCTTTATGCTTCTTAGTTATTTCATAATACTTCTAGTCCGATTGTACATAATCAATTTGTTAAGAAACTGTGTGAAACTTTCCTCCTGCTCTGTAACCTAAATCAGAAAGGTACAAAAGCAGCTCCATCAGAGCTGCAAATGGCAATTGCTTGTTGATTGTTCATTATGAAAAAGCTTAGTCACGGTGCATTTTCACAATGTTATTATATCTGACTTTTATCACTTTAAAATGCTTCTAGAACTATTTCTATGTAGCTATGTAATCATTAATTTCTCATGTATTGCATTTAAATTGCAGAATTCAAGAGGGCTTATTCTTTCCATAATAAGATAATGGTGTTTATATATATGACATCTTATAATTCTTCTATTTCAGTATAACATGCATGAGAAACAATACTAATATTATTAAAATTATGATGGCATTTGAATAAAACATGATTTTTTGTGGTTTCCAAACTAATGGATGCTCATAACAGAGATAATTTTATACAATTTTTTTTAATATGCCACACAACAACATATGTGAGTATGTGTTTACTATCAGTATTTCTACATCTCTCATTATACAGATGAAGAAAATGGAAACAGGTATGTTTGTTGCTTTCTTAATTCCCTCTTAGGCCTAGAATCCTGGTATCTTGGTAATAAAACTAGTTCAACACAGTGAATGAAATCAAAATTCAGTTTTTTTAAAATGGGGCAATACAAAGACAAGAAGACAGGCTGTTGGCTATCAATTTTAAAAATAAATATGTAGTAGCTTATTTACTTTCATATTTCAGTAAAGAAGAAATAGTTTACTGTTTCTGAAACTTCCCTATGAAAGACTAATGGCAGTTTAAGGAAAACAATGTATTTTTTAAAAAATATGTAAAAGTAAACTATCTGACAATAGCAAAGGGGCTGGGAGAGAAAACACAGAAGTACCTGCAATAACATTTTCATAACACAAGTGTGAAATAGTATGAAAATACATGAAAGTCAACTATGTTAATATAAAAATATATTTAAGTCTAGAATACTCTAAAGATACACTAAAACATCACTAAAATATAAATTTAAAAGATACACTTAAAAAGGTAAATAGAGAAAATTGGAAGATAAGAATAATTTTAAAATAATATTTTAATTTTGATGTGAATATTCTAAAACATCCAGTTAAAACTCTATGAGCATCATAATGGCTAAAAACATGTAGACCAAACTCTTAGTTGTCTACAAGATACCCACTTCATATGTAAAGATTTGTATGTAAAGACACGAATAGATTTTCTTTAAATATTAAAAAAATTAGTTTACTAATACTAATCCAAAGAAAACCAGAATAAAAATACTGTATCAGATGAAGCAGCTTTAGAGCAAAGAGTTTATGGTAAAAAGGGAAACTGTGTAATACATGATACTTCTAAATGATTTTGTGTAAAATATATTAGCCTCAAAATACATAAGGCAACACTGATAGAACTAAATGAGGAAAAAAATTCATAATTATAGTTGGATATTTCATTAATTATTCATAAAAATATTACAGAAAACATAAAACTACAGACGATTATATGTTCCCAAAATTATCAAAAATTCTTCAAAAATTTTGGAAAATTAACTCCAACAACATGTAAAAAGAGTAATCCATTGTGATCAAGTAAATTTCAGCTCAGAAATACAAGGTTGGTTTAAAATCCCAACTGAATGTGATCTACCATGTTTATATTCTCACAAAATTAAAAAAATGGTAATTAATATATACAGAAAATAAGTGATGAACAAGCCACCATTCATCAATAAAAATTATCAGTAGTTTAGAAATACACAAGACCTTCATCAATCTGATAAAAAGTTTTTACAAAAACAAGCTTGTTTTTCTTAGCATGATTATTGTGGGTCCCTTTATTTTTTCTCAAGTGGTAGAACTGCTTTCTTTTTTAAGGCTGAATAATATTGCATTGTGTGTTTACACCACGCTTGCATTATGCATTCATCCACTTATGTGCATTCAGTTTGTTTCCATATCATAGTTACTTTGAATAATGCTAAAAAGAATATGTGAGTTTGGGTATATCTTCAAAATTCCGACTTCAACTCCTTTGGATAAATATCTAAAGTGGGATAGTTGAAACATACAATCACTACATTTTTAATTTTTTAAGCACCTCCATAGTAAAATTTTGGTTATGCAAGATAAGTTCCAATAATCCACTACGCAGCATAGTGCCTATAGTTAGCAATATTTTACACTATATTTAAAATTTTCTAGGAGGCCATATTTTATGTTAAATGTTCTTATTGCAAAAAAATAATGAAATAATAAAATAAAGGTGATGGAAGAAAACTTTGGAAGGTTGTGGATACACCTATGGTCTTGATGGTAGTGATAGTTTCATGGGTGTATACTTATCTTCAAACTCATGAAGATGTATACATTATATGAACACCTTTTTACATGCTTAACATATCTAAATAAAATAGTTAAAAAAAATAGTAACTCTAGGCCATGCGTGGTGGCTCATGCATGTAGTCCCAGCACTTTGGGAGGCTCAGGCGGGCAGATCATGAGATCAGGAGATGGAGACCATCCTGGCCAACATAAAGAAACCCTGTTTCTGCTAAAAATACAAAAACTGGCTGGCAATTGTGGTCCCAGCTACTCGGGAGGCTAAGACAGGAGAATCATTTGAACCTGGGAGGCAGAGGTTGCAATGGGCTGAAATCGCACCACTGCACTCCAGCTTGGTGACAGAGTGAGTAATTCCAAAAAAAAGAAAAAGTAACTCTAAAGACAAGATGTTTAACATATACATTAAGAAATAAATGGCATTAATAAAAACAAATATTATATAACTAATACCATGCTTAATGCTAAAAGCTGAATGTCTACCTCTTCATCAGAAATAAGTAAAGTCTGTCTATTCTAATCATTACTGTTCAGCATTGTACAAGAGGTTCCAGTCTCTGCAAAAAGGCAAGAAAAATAAATAAAATATATCCACAGTTTGAATGAAATTCTTATTATCCACAGTCTGCATTATTATCTATATAGATAATCTAAAAATACTAAAAAATATTTAGAATTTAGCAACTTTACAGAATAAAAGGCATAAATTTAAATATGTTTATGCATCAAAATGAATTATTACAAGACAATATTATATTCAATAGTTTTTGAAATATGAAACACTTAAAGAAATACTTACAAGTGTACAAGACCTTAACAACAAAAACTACAAAACATTGCTACTATAAATTAGAAATCTAAATTAATAGACTGATATACCATGTGCATATATGAGAACACATAATATTGTTTAATCACTTCTCATCCAAATTAATTTAGAGATTCAATGAAATTTCAGTAAAATTGTAGCATACTTTCTGGGAGGAAATTGACAAGCTGATTATAAAATTTGTATGGAGATGCAAAGGACCTAGAATAGCTGGAACAACTCTGAAAGAGAGCAAAGTTGTATAACATACACTATTTGATTTCAAAAGCTAACATAAACCATAGTAATTAAGATCTTGTAATATTTACATAAAGATGAGACTATAGATCAATGTAACAGATTGGAGAGTGGGAAAATATGCCCCAGATATATGGAAAATTGATTTTGATTGAAGTATCAACACAGGAGAAAGCCAACTGCACTGTCTCATGCCTGCAGTCACTGCTTGAAAGGCTGAGGTTGGAGGATTGCTTAAGCCCAGGAGTTCAAGAGTATAGTGAATTATGATCACATCACTGCACTCCAGCCTGGGTGAAACCCTCTCTCTTAAAAATGTGTGTGTGTGTGTGTGTGTGTGTGTGTGTGTGTGTGTGTGATATAAACATATATATTTTATGTATATACACACACATAACACAAGTCCTTAATTTTTTCTCAGTCTAGGTACAAAAATTAACATAAAATGGATCATCATAGTTAGAAATTTAGTGTTAAAACTTTAACTTTTTTAAAAAAAAAACATAAGAGAAAATCTTAGTAATCATAAATTTTTCAAAGCTTTCTTAACAATACATACATTTTAAAATTAAAAAACCAGGAAATCAAACTTGGTCAAAATTAAAACTTTTTTAAACTGTTACTAATTTCTGGTTTCATTTCATTATGGTCAGAGAGACCAAAATAGATGACTCTTTATCAACTAAAATGGATCCTAAAACTAAAGAAACAGTTAATATTAGTTGAAAGTTCAAGACCTGGGTGGCTTGGCAAATTTCTAAATTCCTAAAGTGCAAGAAAAATCACTCTCTTGTTACACTCTCTGATAATAGGCACTATCAGGCAAATTATCAGACCTTTCCTAACTCTGACTTACAACCCAGACTACCACAACTCTGGACAGAGGAATGGCTTTACAAATATTCCCTTCTGATAAACTACTGCAGACCTTAAACTAGTTTCAAAGGGCTTATAGAGGCTGCACATAAACTCTGTGTCTTATAGTTTACCTTTTACGTAAAGAGCCAAATTTCGCCGCATTTTAATGCTAAAACCCCACCCCCAAGTGAACATGAGATGTATGTTACATATATGTTTACTCATTCCTCACGCACTCAGTTCCCTTCATAAATATATATAGCTTTTCCCCCAAACTTGCTTAATACGTATGACTCTACTGTGTGACACAGGCCCTGTGTGGCATAAAACCCAACATGTCCTTCTCTCTAGCATAAACAAGATTGTCTCTTCTTGGCTTGCAAACCAATATTGTCAATAAAGCTCTCTTTTATACTATTTACCTATTCTGGTAGTCTTTCAGATGAAAAATTTAATCTTCAATATGGTAAGAATTTTTTGTGGCCTTAATTTTCAGTGAAATTCTAGCAAATTGAATTAAACATTACATTAAAAGGATTATACATCATGCCAAATGAGATTTTTCCCTGGCATGTAAGGATGGTTAAACATAGGCAAATTAATCAATGTGATAAACCACATTAACTACATGAAAGAAAAAAAGACATGGTCATCTCAACAGACACAGACAGAGTACTTCACAAAGTTTAAGATCCATTCATGATTAAAACTGTTGATAAGTATAATAGGGAACCTGAAAACAATATATGCCATAAATGAACAATCCACAGTTAACATCATAATCAAATGAGAAAAACTAAAAGTTTTTCCTCTAATACCTGGTCCAAGTCAACTCTCACCACTTCTATTTGACAGTCCTGGAACTCCTAGCCAGAGCAAGTAGATAAGAAGAAGAAATAAATGGCATTCAGGTACAGAGGAAATAAAACTGATCTCTGTTTCCAGATGACATGATCATAGAGGTAGAGAACTCTAAAAACTCCACAAAAATCTGTAAGAACTAAAAATTCAGAAAAGTTGCAACATACAAAATCAACATGCACAAATCAATTGTCTGTACAAACAGAAACTATACACAACCAACAAACTATCCACAAAAGGTATTCAGAAAGCAATTATTTTTATAATAGTAACAAAAAGAGTAAAGTACTTAGGAATAAACTTAACCAGGAGATACAAGATTTATACATTAAAAACCACAAAACACTGATAACAGAAATTAAAGACACAGATAAATAGAAATATATCCTATGTTCACATATTGGAAAAATTAAAATTTTTAGCATGTTTATGTTACCCAAAGTCATCTACAGATTCAATGACATCTCTGTGAAAATAACCAATGGCAGGTTTTATAGAAATACACAAATATTTAAAATTTATATGGTAACACAAAAGGCCCTAATTTTAAAAAGTAGTCTTGAGCAAAAATAATAAAACTGAAAGTACCACACTGCCAGATTTCAAAATATTCAAAGCTACAATTGTCAGACAGCAGGGTATTGACATAAACAAAAAACATATAGGCCAATGGAACAATACGGAGAACCAAGAAATAAATCGACACATCCATAGTCAACTGATCTGCAATAACAGTGTCTAGAACACACAATGAAGAAAGAATAGTATCTTCAATATGTAATAACCTAGTTTGTGTTAGCCTAACTGACTCCATCTCAATAGTAAGCTCCAGCCTAGCTTCTCCCTCCCTGCCACAGCCCCCTCAGGTGCATTACTGGGTCACGCTGCACTCAAAGCATTGAACCCTTAAGAGTGGTTCACACTGTTCACAGTACCTGTAACCATCATAACCACATCCTAATTGGCAAGTCTACCTCCTATTGTGAATATCCTTCTTGGTGATTGATTATATGGAAAGCCCCCTGATACCCCCCCTTGATGATTGTATGGAAATATCCTTAGCAACCAACAATCCTGGGAATCTCCTGCCCCCTGGTTATCAGCTTCCTTACCAAACTTGCTTGTTCTGCTTCTGTAAAATTCTGCTTCAGCTAGGCTCTCCCTCCCTTACCTAAATCAAGGTATAAAGGGAAATCAAGCCCCTCTCTCGGGGCTGAGAGATTTTCAGCTTGAGCTGACTCTCAGTCACCAGCTAATAAAGAATTCTTAATTTGGAAATGAGAGCTTGGCACGTTCCTTCTGATTCACTCAGTTACAACATTTGGAGGCCCCAGCAAGATCACTGTTGCCACCAGGCATGGACCGGACTCACTCTGAGTTCCCCCAGATATGGTGGAGAACTATAGGGGAGGTGCCCCCTGAGATGTTCTAGAGCCCTATAGGTCACCATCCTCCAGAGGAGATTGGATCAACCACCAGCTTGCCCACCAAATTATTCTTCTGAGTCCCCAGTCCCGCTCTGCAGAGAAGGTAAGTCAGGCCTGACCTGGTTATTCCTGGAAGTTACAGGAGTCATCCAATTACCAGGACACCAGAACTGACTACTGTGACTCTTGTATTCTGATTTCTGCCTCATTTGAGAAATTTCTCCTGTAATCTGGTTTTCTGACTCTGGGTTTTTAATTCAGGGAAGGCCATTGGCCCTAATAAGGGCACCTCTCAGGGCTTTGCCAATACTCCACAACACTGGAGGACAGAGTCCTGGTTCTGCAGACTCTTTGGAGTCCTGGTCCTGCTTGGCTTTTGGAGCTGTCACTAGTTTGGGTTTGCAGACTCTTTGGAGTCCTGGTCCTGCTTGGCTCTTGGAGCTGTCACTGGTTTTCTAAGTTGCTTGAGTCTTGGTTTTGTCTGGATGCTTGTGTGCACACATGTGTGAGTGAGTGAGAAAGGAAATTTCTCTGGGATCCTGACTGGTTTACAAAATGTGCAAAACTGCTAGAACCTCTGAGTGCATGCGTGCGTGCATGAGTACGTGGGGACCTTAGAGGCTTGCATCTATGGACCCAGTTTGTGGCTCCACAGTGAAAGCTATGGAGTCTGAATGGGCCCTGCAGTTCCGTGGTAATCTTATATGGCTTAACGATAGCATCAGACTAGTTCTTATCCAAGTCAGCGGTTTATACTGACCTGTGTATGTCAAGAGGTCCACATAAGGGAAGCTGCCAGGCGGGCATCTGAGTAATCCCAGTACAGGGCCCTCCTTTCCGTTGTCTGTCCTTTTGAAACCAAAATCATTTATCTACCTCAGTGCCTGATCTACCTCAGTGTCTGTCATCCTGTTTTGTCCCTAACATCTGAATTTGTATGTCTCATGTCTATTGTCCTGTTTGTCTCTAGCATTTGAATTTATATGTCCTGTTGTCTTTATTGCCTGAGATGATTGTGTGACAACTTTTTCAAGGTCCTTAGTGCAGACTTCCTATCTCAGGAAGTCAAATCCCTCATTAGCAATTTGAGCTGACCATCTCAGTCCTGTCTTTTCCGTCAAAAACATATCAGGTGTTGTTACAGGAAAAACTGTGCTAAACATCCACCAGTCTGGAATTTCTGGCACCATAAAGGTTGTTGTTGGCGTCTAGACTGTCACACACCACGCTCAAACAACCGGTCTGACCCCTTCTTGACTGAGCCGGACTTCTCCTTTACTCCAACCCTCAGCCTCCTGCTCCCCTGGGAACCCCCTCGGTCTCCTTGAAGTCATCTCATGTGGTCTCTCCACCTACTGCCTCCCAAGTGTGGCCTCCGCTGCCTCACTCCTCCCTTTAAGGGAGGCACTACCCCCGCCAGGTATTGACCAAGCTGTCCCGTTTTTGGTCTATGTCCATTTTTCTACTTCTGACCTGTACAACTAGAAGGCTCAAAAACCCACCTTTCTCAGAAATCTCAGGTCCTAACCTCACTGGTTAGGACTTTGGACAATTTCCACCGGTATCTCCTTGTGGGTATTAAAAGAGCAACTTGAAATCGCATAAATCTGTCTAAGCTGACTGAAGTTGTCCAGGGGCCCGATAAGTCACCTGGAGTGTTTTTGGAATGCCTCCAGGAGGCCTATCGAATTTACACCCCATTTAATCCAGCTGCTCCAAAAAATAGCCATGCTATTAATTTGGCATTTGTGGCCCAGGCAGCTCCTGACATTCGAAAGAAATTACTAAAACTTGAGGGATTTGCTAGGATGAATATCACCCAGCTCCTAGAAATAGCTCAGAATGTTTTTGACAATGGAGACCATGAGAAACAGAAACAGGCTTTTCTGGCAGCTAAAGAAGCAGCTGAAAAGGCTTCAAAAAGGCAGGCAAAAATCTTAGTGGCTGCACTCTAAGAAGTTAAACATGACCCCAAGTTGTCTGTGAGCCGTGACAGCAACCGAAAGTCTGGTCCAGGAGGCTAATAAACTAATCCTGGGCCAAAATTTAACCCTCATGGCTCCTCATGCTGTTAAGACATTGCTTCACAGCGCTTCTGGTAAACGGATGTCAAATGCCCACATATTACAGTGTCAGAGTTGCAGTTAAATCAGTCTCATTTAACTTTCTCCCCCACAAGGTGTTTAAATCCAGCTACTCCCTGATCCATATTTGACTGTACCTGTCCATGGCTGCCAAGAGCTGTTAGAGACTATGGGAACTGGTTCACCTGATCTCCAGGATATTCCCCTGGAGAAGGCAGATGCCACCATATTTACAGACGGTAGCAGCTTCCTTGGGCATAGAATGCAAAAAAGTAAGCAGGTGCTGCCGTCACCACAGAGACAGACATTCTGCGGGCTCAGGCTTTGCTAGCTGGAACATCTGCCCAAAATGCTGAGCCCTCACTCAAGCTCTCAGGTGGGGAGAGGACAGATGTATTAACGTCTATACTGATAGTCGGTGTGCTTTTGCCACTGTGCAAGTCCATGATGCCATCTACCAGGAAAGGGGTTACTCACATCGGCTAGAAAGACTATTTAAAAAACCAAGAAGAAATCCTGGCCTTATGGGAAGCCATGTGGCTTCCCCACCAGGTGGAAGGAAAACATGGCTGATGCCAGGGGAAATCAAAAGGCAGATTCTACAGCCTGTGAGGCAGCTACACTTCCAGTTGCCCCATTAACTTTGTTGCCAGCTATTTCATTCCCACTTCCTAGCCTGCCGGACTGCCCTGTCTACTCTCCAGAAGAAGAAAAGCAAGCATCGGATCTTCAGGCTGGTAAAAACTCAGATGGCTGGTGAATTCTTCCAGATTCCAGAATTTTCCTGCCCTCTTCTCTAGGAGAAGCCTTGGTCAATCATCTCCATTTTTCCACCCACTTAGGAGGAATAAAATTAGCCCAGCTTTTGAGAAGTCGTTTCAAATTCCTCACCTCCAGAACTTAGCTAATCAGGCAGCCTCCTGACGTATGGCCTGTGCACAGGTAAACACCAAACAAGGCCCGAGGCCTGAACTGGGCCACTGCCTCCAGGAATGTGGCCCAGGAGAGAGGTGAAAAATAAAATTCACAGAAGTATAGCCACATTGGGCAGGATATAAGTATCTCCTAGTAATAGTGAACATTTTCTCTGGATGGACTGAGGCATTCGCCACCAGAAACAAAACTGCCTTTATGGTAGTTAAATTTTTACTCAATGAAATTATCCCCAGCATGAACTGCCATTTGCCATAGGGGCTAACAATGGGCCAGCTTACAAAACTAACCTTGAAGACCAGTGATGGTTGGACAAACCTCCTTCCTTTAGCCCTTCCGAGCGTCAGATGCATCTCTTACAAGGTGGGGTTCTCTCCTTTTAAAATCATGTATGGAAGGGCTCCCCCTATCTTGCCTAAGCTAAGGAATACCCATCTAGCAGAAATATTCCAAGCTAACTTGTTACAGTACCTGCAGTCTCTCCTACAGGTTCAAGGCATCATCCAGCCACTTGTCCGGGGAGCACACCCTAATTCTTCTGGTTTATCTCATTTACCTGCTCCCTCCAGTTATGTCACCTGGAGGACAGGTGCCTCTAACAAGGTTTGTCTTATGGTTGATTTGTGTGCTCTGTTCCCGGAACCCAGCCCTCGCCCAGCCAGTGCTATCGGAGCAGGTGTCGCTAACCTTGCCGCTGGTTTTGGACATACGGTAGCCCAAGTCAGATGTGAGACAAAAGCAGAAAGGAAGCTTCAGTTAGTTGACTTTTACCTCTGTCCAGGAGATCACCCTGATACTAGCTGCTAGCAAGTTAATGAATTTTCCTGCCCTTACTAGACTTATGTAATCTTGGCTACTTATTTTCCATAGCTCACACTTCTCACCCTAAAACACGTACTATAGGAACTTGCAATCCTCTTACCATAACTGTTCCTAACCCTAGTTTAACTCATTGGTACTATGATATGGCATGGGGATTAAGACTAAACTGTTCAGAGATTGCTGGCTGTGCATAAAGGCTAAACCCCCATACTATGTTGGACTGCGAGTTAAAGCCCCTTTCAACATTGGGCCTCTTTCTTACCAGACACTCCCCCATTTCCTTACACTGGGGGATGTTGCAGAAAACACCTCTTGCTTAATCAGCAACGGGTATAAAGTGTCTAATTCTCCTTTTCCGGCTACTTGTAACCAGTCTCTACTTACTTCCCTGAGCTCCTCAGTCTCCTACCGGGCACCTAACAATACTTGGCTGGCCTGCACCTCAGGCCTCACCTGCTGCATCAATGGAACTGAACCTGGACCTGTCCTGTGCCTCTTGGTTCATGTGCTTCCCCAGGTCTATGCGTACAGTGGACCAGAAGGATGGCATCTCCTCACTCCCCCTGGCCTACCCTCCAGGTTTTGTTGAGCTGTTCCTCTCACTGTGCCCCTCCTGACCAGCCTTAGCATAGCTGGGTCAACTGCTATTGGCACTGAGGCTTTGGTCCGAGGTGAAACTGGGCTGATGTCTCTACCTTAACAAGTAAATGCTGATTTAAGAAATCTCCAGTCTGTCCTAGTGTCAAGACTGGAGTAAAATCCTTAGCTGAAGTTGTTCTCCAGAACCACCGTGGCTTAGAGCTAGTATTCCTTTCCCAGGGAGGCTTGTGTGCAACATTGGGGGAAAGGTGTTGTTTTTATGCTAACCAATCTGGAGTCATTAAGGACATTCTTCAAAGGGTTCGAGATAATTTAAATAAATGCCAACAGGAGTGGGAGAAGAATATCCCATGGTACCAAAGCATGTTTAACTGGAGCCCATGACTAACTACTTTTATAACTGGGCTAGTGAGACCTCTTCCTCTCCTCTTATTAGGCTTAGTCTTTGGGCACTGTATACTAAACTGGTCCCTTACTTTCATAAGGCAGCGCATAAACTCTGTCAAACTTATGTATCTCAGAAGCCACTATAACCCCCTTGTTGTAACTGAAGAGTCAATGCTTTGACTCCCCAAAAACACAAGTTGGGAATGTAATAACCTAGTTTGTGTTTGCCTAACTGACTCTATCTCAGTGGTAAGCTCCAGCCTAGTTTCTCCCTCACCGCCCTGCCACGGCCCCTCAGTTACATTACTGGGTCACTGCTGCACTCAAAGCATTGAACCCTTAAAAGTGGTTTACACTGTTCGCAGTACCTGTAACCATCCTAACCGCATGCTGCTTGGCAAGTCTACCTGCTATTGTGAATACCTTCCTTGGTGACTGATTGTATGGAAAGTTCCCCCTGGTACCTGCCTTGATGATTGTATGGAAATATCCTTAGCAACCAACAATCCTGGGAACCTCCTGCCTCCTGGTTACCATCTTCCTTACCTAACTTGCTTGTTCTGTTTCTGTAAAATTCTCCTTCAGCTAGGCTCTCCCTCCCCTACCTAAATAAAGGTATAAAGGGAAATCAAGCCCCTTCCTCAGGCTCGAGAGATTTTCAGCTTGAGCTGACTCTTGGTCACCAGCTAATAAAGGACTCTTAATTTGGAACTCAGAGCATGGCGTGTTCCTTCTGACTTGCTTGGTTACAACAAATAAAATGTTCTAGGAAAACTGGATATCCACATGCAGAATACCCATATTTCATACAATTGTTAACCTTAAATAATAAGATTCAGAAAAATATATTAACCATAGAGTTTATATGCATGCAAAGCTTGAGGACGGAAACCCATTAAAAAATCTTAATCAAATGGGGTCAGCATTACAAAGAAGAGAAGCAAATTATTCACTTCTATGGGTAGAGACAGAGAAGTTATAGCAGCAGTACATTTTTCATTCAACACCAATATATACATTATAGCAATTTGGTTACAGATTGCTACATTCTAAGGAAGATTAATTGATCACTCCTTGAGGAGAGGTAAAGGTCTAAGGGGGTCTTATGTTGGGTGTGGCTTGATCTTCATAATTATCTACAGGAGGAAAATAGGTGGAAGCAGCAGCTGCATGCCAAATGACTCAGGCTGTACAGCCATATTTCTTTTAAGGCTCAGGATAACTTAAAGTTGCAATTGCTTTGGAAAGTGTTATTAATAGGCTAAGAATGCATGTCATGCTTAGACTATTGTTAAACACCAATGACTGTTCTTGAGAAAAAGATATCTATCTCTGATATTCTTTTTAATCCTATCCTTAGAAAGAACATAGCCACCATCATAGGCCAGACCACTGGAAAGTGTCATGAGGTCCCATGCCCAACCAAGTGTTTTTCTGTAATTCATCAGCATAGTCTTTAGTCCATTGCAAAGACGTTTGCTTAATGCTCAACAGCTGGTGATAGTAACAACAAAACATAAGAACTCAACATGAAAATTAAAAAGAAAAACATAGTAGGAACCTAAAAAGGAAGACCTTCTCTATTTGTTAACAATTATTAAGTGTTAATTTAAATACAAGCCTGGTCTAGTGTTTTAAGAAAGCTGACTACCTAAGATATTGTCTTTTTCTCAGCCTTGTTAGTTCTGGAAAATTTTAATTTTAGATCACTCACTTGAGTAAAATCCAAATTGTTGAAACACCTTTCTTTAAATGGGTGATGTGTGTTCAGGCGCTGATCCTTTCAGCTTAGTGACACAAGGGTTGGTTAGAAGAACCCGATAATGTACATAACACTTTGGTTGGAGAAGGTCATTTAAATGATGCTGTTTCTAAGAGACAAAGCTTCCTAGTTGAAGTCTGTGGTCCTTGAGTTTTTATCTCCTGGAAGCTCACTGGAAAGAATCTTTTATGAAATTACAGTTTTTAGTTAGCTGCCTTATAAGGCTGCTGAAACGATACAGCATATCTCCTTTGAATATCACAGATTCGCAACTTCCAGAAGACAATTTTCATAGGTCTGCCTTTTGTAATTCCAAATAGAGACACTTGATGTCTACCCACAGGGGTCAATTTTATGTTAAGCAAAGACAAAGGAAGAGCTTTTGGCCAAGGAATTATAAAAGCTCCAGGTAATTTTTCCGATTGAGTTTGATTATTCCATTTGTGCATTCCACTAATCCAAATGAATGGGAGCAATAGGCACAATGGACATGTTGAATAATGGACCAGGTTTTAAATACTGACTGGATTATTTGTCTAATAAAATGAGTACTTCTGTTGCTATGAAGTTCTAGAGGAACTTCCCAAGTTGGAAAAATTGTTTCTAAGATTTCACTTGCTGCTATTTCTGTTGCTCTTCTGCATGGAAATGTTTCTACCCAATAAGAAAATATGCAAACCATCATCAGAACATATTTGTATTTGTATGATGATGGCAGCTGACTAAAATCTAGTTGCTATATTTCAAAAGGCAATTCTAGTAAAGGAAAATCACCTTAAGAACCACACAAATGTTACCCTGAATTGTTTTGGACAGATGTGTCAGCCATTGCATACCTTAAGAGAAATTATTGGAGATGATTTCCAATAACATTGTTCACCCGAAAAAAATCATTTTATTATGGCTCCAAAGTTAGATCATGTAAAAAAGTAAAGAAAATGACAGTAATTTGATTGGAAATATTGGCAGATAATTGGCCCATACCATAGCACATTCTCAGAGGAGTACATTTCTCCTTTTGATTCCCAAGTTTCTTGTTCTGTTTTTGGAGTTTTGGTTTAAACTAATTGTATATCAAGATCAAGGGCTTCCATAAAAGCTAAAAATTGGTTGATTTTCTTGCTCATGTACATTAAATAACCCTTATAGCTGCATTATCTGCTAACTGGTTTCCTTTGCTTTCTGGAATATCTAACTTTGAATGGCCTGAAATCTTGATAGTGGATAATGATTTGGACAATGATATGGCTTCCAATAATTAAGAAATGAGGTACTCATTTTTTATGGACTGACCCAAAGAGGTTAAAAATTCTTTGCTTTCATCACATTTCAAAGTCATGAGCTAGTTTGAAAACATATCTGCTATCTGTAAAAATATTATCAGTTATTCCTTATGTCAATTGACAGGCGCTAATTAAAGCTGTTAAGTCTGCTTGTTGAGCCAAGGTCATTCCTTGAAAGAAAGCACATTCTATTTCCTAAGTCAAAGATGTTACAGCATAACCTGCACAATAAATTCCAGTTATTTCCTCAAGTACAATCCATCTGTAAGCCAAATAACACAATTGTTAGTAACAGGGGGTTCCTGCAGGTCCGTTTTAGGAGAAAGAAGCCAGTCAGTTAAGATTATGCAATCATGTGGCATTTCATCTGAAGGCAGAGGCAGAAAAGGAGCAGGATTGAGATTATTATACCTGGAGACTGTAATATTGGGAACAGAAGAAATAACTTCATAAGAAAGCCAGTCTACTAACTGAATAGTGCTGAGTGTGGGGCAAGTTTGGGAGCACTTCCGCACATAGAGGAAGGAAGCAAGTGTGGAAGATTACATCACTATTTCTTTGCTCTTAATAGGGTAGTAAGAGTTATCGCTTTCATGTAAATTGGAAATCTTTCAGCCATAGGTTCCAGTTGTTGACTATAGTAATCTACATGTGTGTTTTGATCTCCAAGTATTTGAGTCAGAATGCCAAAGGCACTTTTTTTCTGATTTTCATGAAAAATCAATTTTAAAAAATGGATGCCTTAACACTGGGGCATCTATAAGACTATAATTTCTTCCAGTGGTAACTAGTTCTTCTCTCTTGATTCCAGAGGGTCTGGCTTAACTTGTTTTAAAACAGTATGTAAAGACTGAGTTTTTAAGAAGTTTGAAGTCTATTTTATGCAGTATTCTACCAACCTCCCAAATTCTTTCAGTTGTTTCTTAGTTTTGGGGTTGGGGAAAGCCAGCATTTATTTTATTCTATCCAGATTAATTAACATTTTGTTCTTTGAAATTAGGTGACCTACATATCTTTCTTGTTTTCTGGCAGAACTGAAGTTTTTATTTTGAGATATTGTAACCCTTTGAAGCTAATAGTTGTAATAAATAAATTATTTCCTCTATGGAAGCTTGCTTATCTCCTGAACAGTGAAGGAAACAGTCTACATAGTGTAACAAGGTGGATTTATTCGGAAAGTCAGCATCTGAAGAATCTGCTTTTAATATTTATGAAAAATAAATTGGAATCTCAGTATATCTCTGAGGCATAATTGTCCATGTGTATCATCTGTCTTCTCAAGTGAAGGTGAAGAGAAATTCACTATCATTGTCTACAGGTGTGATAAATAATGCATTACACAGATATGTTATAGTGAAGAATTCACCTTCATTTGAGAAGGCAGGTGACAACATACGGGAGTTGAGGAGTGACTTATTAATTACTCTCAAATCCTGTATAAATCTTCACATTCTACTATTTGGTTTTCTAAGAGAAAGGACTTCAGTCCTTCAGCATTACACAGACTTGTGAAAGGAATAATCAAGCTTGTTTTTATATAATTCAAATTTGTAGGTCTTATCCCTTTCAAGCACTCTAAGCTTAGAGGGTTTTAGGATTTGAAAGAGGCTTTGATGGATCTACTTGAAAAGTAATTGGGGAAGATAAAAACATTTTCCCAATATTGGTGAAAGATTTCAACCACAGTTGAGGCGGTACAAATTTTAATAGCTCTTGCAATTTTTCATTATTTAACAATTTAGTTTATTCCATGACAATATTAATTGCAATTTGTGAATTAAAGAGGATCATATTTTTAAAAAACTGTTTTAAACCTAAAAATTTCATTGTATCTTCTAATTCTAAATGCATTTTTCCATTTTAAAATAAAAAGTTGTAGATATTGTTGAATTCTAGAAAATATCTCCCTATAAAATGCATGAGGAAAACATGTGTTCCTTATAAGAGACCTAACTGGAAAACTATACTTTGAGATTTATATCCTGATGGAGTAGTATTTGTAACACCCATCATTAGTATTTTCTGCTCTGAGGAATAAGGCCTTGTAATAAATAAGGCTGGATTTATTGCCAATAACAAAACTCCAGCATCAAACAGAGATCATGTTTTAATATTCATTTGAATTAATTTCACCTTCCTCTAAGGTGTTGGTTAAAAGAAAACAGAAGGTCCCTATAATTTTCATGGACCATGTTTATTCTACTTTCTCTTTGGCTTGTTCATGTTCTTTACATTTTAGTTTTCTGTAATTCCTTTAGAAACATCCAGGCTTTTGCAGTTATTGAAGAACAGGGAATTTAGTTGACTTTGAAACTTATTAAGCTGTTTGAGGGGTTAGAGATTGGTTGGAAAATTGGTTGTAGACTCATGATCTTATTTACTTCTCCTCTCTGTTTAACTTCCTTTTCCTTTTCTTCCTTGGTTAGGGATGATACATATATTTGATCAGCAAAATTAACTAAATCATGAGTTTCAGAGGGTAGCCCAAATTTGCCTTTGCTATCTAATCTTTGGCTTTACTTTTTGATGCTAACATGTGAAATAATTGATATAAATCAGATAACCCAGGGTCGTAAGATCAAATGTTTAGTCCAATTTATCTAATAAAATCAATCAGGTCTGGAAAAGAATCTGGGAATTTTAAAATTATGCTTTTACGTTCTATTTATAACCATGATTGCTTAACTAAGGCAAGTACTCCTCTACCATACACAGGATATTCCCCAAATGGAGTCAGAACATCAGAAGAATGAGGAGGAAAAAGAGAAAGAGAAGGAGGAAGAGGAAAACAAGGAGGAGGAGGAGGAGGAGGAGGTAAGTCTAGACAAGATAGTTTTGCTAAAATAAAAGGACAAATTTGAGAAAGGGGAGAAATTTTGGCAATTTTTTTCCATTCAGAAATTGTTTTAGACAAACTTTTGCTTTTCCTTTCAAAGAAATGACTTTTTCTGAACTCTTTTGGTGGGTTTCTAAGTACCACTGAATATATATGGTTCCTCTACTTATTTTGCTTTATTTTACAGGCAGCTTTTTCAAATTGAGTACACAGATAAACTCATTTAGGTATTTCAAAGGTACACCACTTTAGCCATTGTAATTTGGGGTCAGCATCAGTTTTGTGAGACCATTTTCCTAAATATTTGCATGAGGAGGAATTGTAAGAATTACACAGAAATTTGGATAGTGTTTGTAATGGTGGGGCTCTTCTGAAAAAGAAAGACTTTATTTTAGAACTATCGTTTTCCATAATTTAGATTTTACTTTTGAATGGCCAAAAAGAGCTGTGGGAATCGTTTAGGATCACATGTGTGGCTTGTGGAGATAGCTCCTTAAGAGGTCATCCTTCTCTTCATTCTGCCATTTTACGTGCCTTCATCATCTCAACAAGAGACTTGAGTGCTTAAATCATCAGGTCATCAAAATAAAGCAAGACACCCCGTATGTTATTCTTAAGGGTATCCGCCATTACCAAGGCAGTCCACCATTTCCAAGGCAGTCTGCCATTACTGAGGAAGTCCTAACTGTACCTCTGTAAACAAAACTGCAAGGAAGTTTACACAGCAGCTGGGCAGAGCCCACAGCAGCTCTGCAATGCTTCTACTGGCAGACTGTGACTAGACCCCCTCCTTGCTGGGCAGGGCATCTCTGGTAAAGGCAGCAGCACATCAGAAATTTATAAATAAAGCCCCACCTTCCCAGGGCAGAGCACCTAGAAAAAGAGATGGTTATGAATTCTGCTGCAGCAGACTTAAATGTACCTACCCAGCAGCTTTGAATGGATCAAGAGAGCTCCCAGCATAGTACTTGAGCTCCTATAAGGGACAGACTGTCAAGTCAAGCAGCCTCTGACCCTCGTATATCCAGAGGCATCTCATAAAGGAGAGCTCTGACTGACATATGTCAGGTACCCTTCTGGGATGAAGATAACAGAAAAAGAAACTGACAGCAACCTTTACTGTTCTGCAGCCCCTGTGGGTGACTCCCAGGCAAGCAGGGCCTGTAGTGGACCTCCAGTAGTCCTGCAGCAGAGGGGCCTGACTATTAGAAAGAAAACTAAAAAACACAAATAAATAGCTCCAACATTAACAAAAAGGATGTCACCTCAGAGACCACATGAAAAAGTCACTAAATTTAAAGACCACAGGTTGATAAATCTATGAAGATGGGAAGAAACCAGCGCAAAGAGGATGAAAACACAAAAATCCAGAATGTCTCTCCTTCAAGGGATCACAACTCCTCACCAGCAAGGGAAACAAGCTGGATGGAGAATTAGTCTGATGAATTGAAAGAAGCAGGCTTCAAAAGGTGGGTAATAACAAACTACTCTGAGCTAAAGGAACATTTTAACCCAATGCAAAGAAACTAAGAATCTTGAAAAAGGTTAGACGAAATGCTAACTAGAATAACCAGCTTAGAGAAGAACATAAACAACTTGATGGAGCTGAAAAACACAGCACGAGAACTTTGTGAAGCATACACAAGTTTTAATAGCTGATTCGACCAAGCAGAAGAAATGATTTCAGAGGTTGAAGATCAAGTCAATGAAATAAAACGAGAAGGCAAACTTAGAGAAAAAAGAGTGAAAAGAAATGAACAAAGCCTCCAAGAAATATGGGATTATGTGAAAAGACAAATCTGCATTTGATATTTATACCTGAATGTGACAAGAAAAATGAATCCAAGCTGGAAAACACTCTTCAGGATATTATCCAGGAGAACTTCCCCAGCCTAGCAAGGCAGGCCAACATTCAAGTCCAGGAAATACAGAGAACACCACAAAGATATTCCTCAAGAAGAGCAACCCGAAGGGACATACTTATCACATTCAGCAGGGTTGAAATGAACGAAAAAATGTTAAGGGCAGCCAGAGAGAAAGGTCACATTACCCACAAAGGGAAGCCCATCAGACCCACAGCAGGTGTCTCAGCAGAAACCGTACAGGCCAGAAGACAGTGGGGGCCAATATTCAACATCTTTAAGAAAAGAACTTTCAACCTAGAATTTTATATCCAGCCAAACTAAGCTTCATAAGTGAAGGAGAAAGCAAATTCTTTAAGGACAAGCAATTGCTGAGAGATTTCATCACCACCAGCCCTGCCTTACAAGAGCTCCTAAAAGAAGCACCAAACTTGGAAAAGAACAACCAGTACCAGCAACTCTAAAAGCACACCAAATGGTAAAGACCATAGACACAATGAAGGAACTGTGACAACTAATGGGCAAAACAACCAGCTAGAATCAAAATGGCAGGATCAAATTACACATAACAATATTAACCTTAAATGTAAATGGGCTAAATGCCCCAATGAAAAGACACAGACTGGCAAATTGGTTAAAAAGTCAAGACCCATCAGTGTGCTGTATTCAGAAAACCCATCTCACATACAAGGACACACATAGGCTCAAAATAAAGGAAAGGGGAAGATTTATCAAGCAAATGGAGAGCAAATAAAAGCAGGAGTTACAATCCTAGTCTCTGATAAAATAGACTTTAAACCAACAAAGATCAAAAGAAACAAAGAAGGACATTACATAATGGTAAAAGGATCAATACAACAAGAAGAGCTAATGATCCTAAACATATACAAACCAATACAGGAGCACCCATATATATATAAAGCAACTTCTTAATGACCTACAAAGAGACTTAGATTCCCACACAATAATAGTGGGTGACTTTAAAACTCCACTGCCAATATTAGACAGATCAACGAGACAGAAAATTAACAAGGATATCCAAGACTTGAACTCAGATCTGGACAAAGCAGACCTAATAGTCATCCACAGAACTCTCCACCTCAAATCCACAGAATATACATTATTCTCAGCACCACATCACACCTACTCTAAAAGTGACCACATAATTGGAAGTAAATCACCCCTCAGCAAATATAAAAAGACAGAAATCATAACAAACAGTCTCTCAGACCACAGTGCAATCAAATGAGAACTCAGGATTAAGAAACTAACTCAGAATCGCAGAACTTCATGGAAACTGAACAACTGGCTCCTGAATGTCGACTGGATAAACAATGATATAAAGGCAGAAATAAAGATGTTCTTCAAAACCAACAAGAACAAAGGCACAATGTACCAGAAACTCTAAGACACATATAAAGCAGTGTCTAGAGAAAAATTTATAGCAATAAATGCCCACATGAGAAGCAAGGAAAGATCTAAAATTGACATCCTATAGTCAAAACTGAAAGAGCTAGAGGAGCAAAATTAAAAAAAAAAAAAACCCCAAAGCTAGCAGAAGACAAGAAATAACTAAGATCAGAGCAGAACTGAAGGATATAGAGAAAAAAAAAACTCTTCAAAAAAATCAATAAATACAGGAGCTCGTTTTTTGAAAAGATCAGCAAAAGACAGACCACTAGCCAGATTAATAAAAAAGAAAAAAGAGAAGAATAAAATAGATTCAATAAAAAATGATAATGGGGATATCACCACTGATTCCAAAGAAATACAAACTACCTTCAGAGATTACTACAAACAACTCTATGCACAAAAACCAGTAAACCTGGAAGAAATGGATAAATTCCTGGACACTTGCAGCCTCCCAAGACTGAACCCAGAAAAGCTGAAAGCCTGAATAACAAGGGCTGTAGTTGAGGCAGCAATTAATAGCCTACCAACCAAAAAAAAAGTCCAGGGCCAAACAGGTTTGCAGCTGAATTCTACCAGACGTAGAAAGAGGAGCTGGTACCAATCCTTCTGAAATGATTCCACACAATACTAAAAGAGAGAATCCTTCTCAAATCATTTTATGAGACCAACATCAACCTGATAGCAAAACCCAGCAGAGACTCAACAAAAAAAGACAACCTCAGGCCAATATCCATGATGAACATAGAGGCAAAAATCTTCAATAAAATACTGGCAAATTGATTGCAACAGCACATCAAAAAGCTTATCCATCACGATTCAGTAGGCTTCATCCCTAGGATACAAGGCTGGTTCAACATACACAAGTCTATAAATGTAATCCACCACAAAAACAGAACCAAAGACAAAAACCATACAATTACCTCAATAGATGCAGAGAAGGTCATCAACAAAATTCAACAGGTGTTTATGGTAGAAACTCTCAATAAACTAGGAATCAGTAGAATGTATCTCAAAATAATAAAAGCTATTTATGACAAACCCACAGCCAACATCATACCAAATGGTCAAAAACTGGAAGCACTCCTGTTGAAATCTGGTAGTAGACAAGGGTGCCCTCTCTAACCACTCCTATTTAATATAGTATTGGAAGTTCTCGCCAGGTCAATCAGGCAAGAAAAAGAAATGAAGGATATTCAATTAGGAAAAGAGAAGTCAAATTGTCTCTATTTGCAGGGGACATGATTGTATATTTAGAAGACCCCATTGTCTCAGCCCCAAATCTCCTGAAACTGATAAACAACTTCAGCAAAGTCTCAGGATACGAAATCAATGTGCAGAAATCACATGTATTCCTATACACCAACAACAGACTAACAGAGAGCCAAATCAAGAGCAAACTCCCATTCACAATTGCTACAAAATGAATAAAATACTTAGAATATATCTAGCAAAGAATGTAAGGCATTTCTTCAAGAAGAATACAAACCACTGCTCAAGGAAATAAGAGAGGACACAAACAGATGGATAAATATTCCATGCTCATGGATAGGAAGAATCAATATCATGAAAATGGCCATACTACCCAAAGTAACTTATAGATTCAATGCTATCCCCATCAAGCTACCAATGACCTTCTTCATAGAACTGGAAAAAAAACACTTCAAACTTCATATGGAACCAAAAGATAGCCCACATAGCCAAGACAATCCTAAGCAAAAAGAACAAAGGTGGAGGCATCATGCTACCTGACTTCAAAATATACTATAAGGCTACAGTAATTAAAACAGCATGATACTAGTACCAAAACAGAGATACAGACCAATGGAACAGAACAGAGGCCTCAGAAACAAGGCCACACATCTACAACCATCTGATCTCTGAGAAATCAGACAAAAACAATCAATGGGGAAAGGATTCCCTGTTTAATTAATGGTGTTGCAAAAATTGTCTAGCCATAGGCAGAAGGCTGGTACTGGACCCCTCCCTTATACCTTATACAAAAATTAACTCCATATGGATTAAAGATTTAAACACAAGAACTAACACCATAAAATCCCTAGAAGAAAACCTAGGCAACACCATTAAGGACATAGGCACAGGCAAAGGCTTCATGTCTAAAACACTAAAACCAATGGCAACAAAATCCAAAATAGACAAATGGGATCTAATTAAACTAAAGAGCTTTTGCACAGCAAAAGAAACAGTCATTAGAGTGAACCTGCAACCAACAGAATGTGAAAAAAATTTTGCAATTTACCCATCTGACAAAGGGCTAATATCCAGAATTTACAAAGAAATAAAGCAGATTTACAAGAAAGAAAACAAACAAACCCATTCAAAAGTGGGTGAAGGATATGAACAGACACTTTTCAAAAGAAGACATCTATAAGGCCAACAAGCATACGAAAAATGTTCATCATCATTGGTCATTAGAGAAATGCAAATCAAAACCACACTGAGATACCATCCTAGGCCAGTTTGAATGGTAATCATTAAAAAATCTGGAGACAACAGATGCTGGAGAGGATGTGGAGAAAAAGGAACACTTTTACACTGTTGGTGGGAGTGTAAATTAGTTCAACCATTATGGAAGACAGTGTGGTAGTTCCTCAAGGATCTAGAAATAGAAATTCCATTTGACCCAGCAATCCTATTACTGAGTATATACCAAAGGATTATAAATCATTCTATTATAAAGACACATGGATATGTATATTTACTGCAGCACTGTTTACGATAGCAAAGACCTGGAACCAACCCAAAAGCCCATCAATGGTAAACTGAACAAAGAAAATGTGGCACATATACACCATGGAACACTATGCAGTCATAAAAAATGATGAGTTCATGTCCTTTGTAGGGACATGGATGAATCTAGAAACCATCATTCTCAGAAAACTGACACAAGAACAGAAAACCAAATACTGAATGTTTTCACTTATCAGCAGGTGATGAACAATGAGAACAGTTGGGCACAGGGAAGTGAACAATACTCACTGGGCTGGGTGAGGGGGTGAAGGGGAGGGTAGAGGCAGGACAGTGGTGGGAAAAAGGGGGTTTGGGAGGAATAACACTGGGAGAAATGCCTGATGTAGGTGACGGGGCAGGGGAATGGAGACAGCAAACCACCATGGCATGTATATACCTATGTAACAATCCTGCAGGATGCTGAATGTGCACATGTACCCCAGCACCCAAAGCACAATAAAAAAAAATTGATGGAAAAATCTTTCAAGGGCTTACATATATATAGAAAACATAATAGTGGTATGTTAAGATTGCCAGATTAATTTCAAAACTGACTTATCTGACTTAATATCCCATTAAGCAATAATTCTCAGTTTTTAAGTTATCTTTTCTACTATGCATAAATTATTTGCATTTTAGCCTGAAAATTTATGTAATTTTATATGTAATTTTACTAAGTCTAGAAGCTTTTTGCAACAGTAAACAGTGACTCAAACACATTTCCTTAGAAAATTCTTAGATGGCCAGGTGTGGTGGCTGAAGCCTGTAATCCCAGCACTTTGGGAGGCCGAGGCAGGTGGATAACAAGGTCAAGAGATCAAGACCATCCTGGTCTACATGGTAAAACCCCGTCTCTACTAAAATTACAAAAAATTAGCTGGGCATGGTGGCAGGTGCCTGTAATCCCAGCGACTCAGGAGGCCAAGGCAGGAGAATTGCCTGAACCCAGGAGACGGATGTTGCGGTGAGCTGAGATCGCGCCATTGCACTCCAGCCTGGGTAACAAGAGCGAAACTCCGTCTCAAAAAAAAGAAAGAAAATTCTTAGATGGACCTGAATTACGATGCGACATTAAAATTACATCACCCAACTTTTGCCTCATTTCTGTGTTTCTGAGTATTTTCCAAAAATTTCCAAAAATTAAATAAACTGAAGTATAGGTACTATTAAAATAAAGTAAGTTAATTATGTTTGATAATGTTTTAGACAACAGATGCTAGAGAGGATGTGGAGAAATAGAAACACTTTTACACTGTTGGTGGAAGTGTAAATTAGTTCAACCATTGTAGAAAACAGTGTAGTGATTCCTAAAAGATCTAGAAATAGAAATTCCATTTGATCCAGCAATCCCATTACTGGGTATATACCCAAAGAATTATAAGTCATTCTATTATAAAGACACATGCACACCTGTGTTCATTGTGGCACCATTTACGATAGCAAAGACCTGGAACCAACCCAAATGTCCATCAATGATAGACTAGACAAAGAAAACGTGGCACATATACATCATGGAATACTATGCAGTCATAAAAAATGATGAGTCCATGTCCTTTGTAGGGACATGGATGAATCTGGAAACCATTATTCTCAGCAAACCTATAAAAGAACAGAAAATCAAACACCACATGTTCTCACTCATAGGTGGGTGTTGAACAATGAGAACATGTGGACACAGGAAGGGGAGAATCACACATTGGGGTCAGTTGCGGAGGAGCTAGGGGAGGGACAGTGGGAGGTAGGAGGGTGGGGAGTGAGGATGTGGGAAGAAATGCCAGATATAGATAATGGGGGATGGAGGCAGCAAACCACCTTGCCATGTAGGTACCTATGCAACAACCCTGCATGATCTGCGCATGTACCCCAGAACCTAAAGTACATTTAAAAAAAATTAAAAGAAAGATGAAAATGTTGCCAGTACATCAAATTTTATTCTCACATCTTTGCCTCAGGTAGGATTCTTTATGGACTGGACATTCTTTTTCACAAGATGAACATGGTTGACACCTAATAGAGCAGTAATAGTTTCTACTTGATTATGACTCTGTGTCTATGTTTCCTTTACATTTATGTTCAGAAAGCTGGAGCCCTAGAGTTAGGTTTAAGAGTATGTTTCAAATCAGGTATGTTTAGTGCTTCTAGAAAAGTTTCACACTGGAGCTAGCTTCCCCTAAGATAATCCATTAGAGCCTGACACTATTTAGTACACCTCCTTCAAATTCCTGCTTGAAAGCATCTGCATGTTTATCGGGGGGTTGAAGGGATTGGACTCAACTGCAATAATTTGCGATCATAGGGATGCTTTTCTGGTTAGCTCGTACAGAACAACATTAATATATTTACATTTTATTCTATATTGTAGATCAAATTATACTTACTATTTGAATATTATATTTGTCAGTATGGCTTTCACTTCTTTTTCAATAAGAGGTCATATTTTTACTTAGATGAAAAAAACTCCCAATAAATAGAATTAACATCTCCTTTTCCATTGGTAGATAACCAAAAACAGAACAGTATGAACTAGCTTACATAATATTACATATCGCTCAAGTTGTCAAATATTAGTCAGATTTGTTGACCCATGCCTGAAATGCCAGTATTTTGGGAAAAAATAAAATAATAATTCACTCACATGATTTTTAATTAGTTTTTGTTCTTCAATGCCTTGTCCTAGTTGAATATAAAATAAGCCTTTTTTTGAAACTCCATTGCAAAGTTCTAAAGGTTCTCATGCTAAGAAGGTATCTAGATTGTAAAAGTTATATTGAAATTTTTCTTTCAGTATTTTGTTATTATAACTGTTAAAGTTACACTTTAACTTTTCTTTTATGGTTGCTAGTTGCAATTTTATATTGGCATTAATTCTGGATTAGCATTTTTATTATAAAGAGTTAGTGTGTGTATAAATAAAGTCTACAGAATGTTCTGAAAGATAGTAAAAGCACACAACCTTGACACATAATTGTTCTGATCACAGTCATATCTAAATCCTAGAGCAGTACCAAAGAGTGAAATATAAGAAAAGCATGCTTCTCAGTTGATCCTGTGGGCACCTTGTTTTAGTTTTGTATATATCCAGAATGTTTCTATTACCAAAATAGTTTTGGTAGAAAAGATAAAAATAATAATAAGATCATTTCATTGGTGCTTACTCATGGATCACATTAGAGAAAAAATAATGAAAAGGAACACACAAAGCCTCCAAGTTATATGGGACTATGTCAAAAGACCAAACCTACAATTGATTGGCATACCTGAAAGTCATGGAGAGAATGGAACCAAGTTGGAAAACACTCTTCAGTATATTATCCAGGAGAATTTCCCCAACATATCAAGGCAGGCCAACATTCAAATTCAGGAAATATCCAGAACACCACAAAGAAAATTCACCAAGGTTGAAATGAAAGAAAAAATTTTAAGGTCAGAGAGAAAGGTTTGGTTACCCACAAAGGGAAGCCCATCAGATTAACAGTGGATCTCTCAGCAGAAACTCTACATGTCACAAGACAGTGGGGGCCAATATTCGATATTCTTAAAGAAAATAATTTTCAACCCAGCATTTCATATCCAGTCAAAACCTTCATAAGTTAAGGAGAAATAAAATCCTTTACAGACAAGAAAATGCTGAGAGATTCTTTTACCACCAGACCTGCCTTACAACAGATCCTGAAGGAAGCACTTAACATGGAAAGGAACAACCAATACCAGCCACTGCAAAAGCATACCAAATTGTAAAGACCGTCAACATGATGATGAAACCGCATCAACTAATGGGCAAAGTAATCAGCTAGAATCATAATGACAGGGTCAAATTCACACATAACAATATTAACCTTAAATGTAAGTGGACTAAATGCCCAATTAAAAGGCACAGACTGGCAAATTGAATAAAGAGTCAAGACTCAATGGTGTGCTGTAGTCAGGAGACCCATCTCATGTGCAAAGACACACATAGCCTCAAAATAAAGGGATGGAATCTTGTAATTTTTATGCATTTTATGGTTGTTGCTAATTCTATCTCATTATTGGCCTCAAATCTCTCATGTTATACACTTTTACCTCTGTATTCTCTCATCAGTGTACCTAAATCTAAGTCTTAGAATATGTTGATATTTCATGCAATATAGCTGATGGGGAACAATTCATTTCTTAAGGAGGAAGTCAAAGTTAATACATCTCATTGTAAAATGTATGTCACTGTAATGTACTCAGTTTTGATCATTTAGCCAAGGTAAAATTGGTGTTGCTCTATATTATTTATGGAGCTCAAATTTGATAAAAAAAAAAAAAAAAACCTCATGTGATCCATGAGTAAGCACCAATGAAATGATCTTACTATTATTTTTATCTTTTCTACAAAAACTATTTAGATAATAGAAATATTCTAGATATATACAGAACTAAAACAAGGTGCCCACAGGACCAACTGAGAAGCACACTTTTCATACATTTCACTCTTTGGTACTGCTCTAGGATTTAGATATGACTGATCAGAACAATTATGTGTCAAGGATGTGTGCTTTTACTATCTTATAGAACATTCTATAGACTTTACACATACATGTACTCTTTATAATAAAAAGGCAAATCCAGAATTAATGCCAATATAAAATTGCAACTAGCAACCATAAAAGAAAACTTAAAGTGTAACTTTAACAGTTATAAAAACAAAATACTGAAAGAAAAGTTTCAATATAACTTTTACTATCTAGATACCTTCTTAGTATGAGAACCTCTGGAAATTTGCAAAGGAGTTTCAAAAAAAATAAAATAAAAGCTTATTTTTCATTTATCCAGGACAAGGCATTCAAGAACAAAAGCTAATTTAAAATGCTACACCCATAAAATTTCTTCTCAGTTCCTATTCATTTAGCGTTAACTGGAAAAGAATGCTTTAAATGCTAATAAACTATAATGATTTATTCCTATCAACTCTATCTTAATGTTGCTTTCTAAATTACTGATAAAATTTTCCCAAATTGACCTGTAATAAGAACCAATTATAATTGCCAGTTAATTGTAATATGTGTAAGAGAGCATACCACATTTTTCACTGAAATAGAAAAGACAGATAAATCTATTGTCTTTATTATTATTCATGAAAATGCCCACTATGTAAACGATATCAGTCTACAGCCATACCACACTGAACGTGCCCAATCTCATCTGATCTCAGAAACTAAGCAGGAATGGGTGAGGTTAGTATATGGATGAGAGACCACTTGTGAAGACAGGGTGCTGTTGGCTTTCTTTATTTTGAAAATTAAAAATAAGAATAGAAAATTGCATCAATACATGCCATGGTTATAGTATAGATTTAATGTGTCTTTACAGACAATTCAGATCTTTTCTTTCCTGTATAAATGATATGACCTCTGATCTATCCATTGTTCCTTTTTAATATATTATAACCAAACCTGTATTCATTTTCATGATGCTAGGAAGAAATACTTGATACTGTTTAATCTATAAAGGAAAGAAGTTTAAATGACTCAGTTCCGAAAGGCTGGGGAGGCTTCAGGAAACTTACAATCATGGTGTATATGAACCAATTATTTTGTTATTCATGGAGAGAAAATTAGTTTGTTGCAACATCTTGACTACTATGAGTAATGCTTCAGTGAACATGGGAATGCAGGTGTATCTTTGAGATTCTGACTTCAATTTTGAATAGATATCTGAAGATACTTAGTAATCTTTTTAGCAATGCCAAAGCATTTTTTAGTTCCATTTTGAATTTTGAGAGCAACTTTGATATTGTTTTTTATAATGGCTCTAAAATTTACATTCTCAATAAAAATATACTAGTGTTATCTTATCTCTACCTCCTTGCTGACACATCTTTTATTTTTTTGAAAACAGCCATTCTAACAGGTAGTAAGGAGATATCTTATTATAATTTTAATTTGTATTTAACAAATGATTAGTGATGTTGGGTACCTTTTTACATAATTTTTGGCCATTTACATGTCTTTTTATGAGAGCTGTCTATTAACTTTAAGGTTTTTTGTCCTGGTAAACTAACAATTTTGGTACTAACAATTTTTTATTAGATTTCTCACTATTTGCTATCTACATAATCATGTTATGTGTAAGTAGTAATCAATCAAAGAAATCATTGCATAATCTTGGCATTCTTGTCAAAGATCAGTTGTCATCAGTTTATTTCTGTGCTCTCTATTCTGTTCCATTGGTCTATATGTCTGTTTTATCCAGCACCATATGGTTTTTACTACTATACCTTTGCAATGTGTTTTGAAATCAAGTAATTTGCCTCCATCTTTGTTCTTCTTGCTTAAAATTGCTTTGCTTATCAGGGGTCTTTAGCAGTATCATAAGAATTTAATTTTTTTCAATTTCTGTAAAAAAATTCCATTGAGATTTTGACAGGGATTGCATTAAATCATTAGATTGCTTTTGTTAGTATGGACATTTTAACAGTATTAATTCTTTTGATCCATGAACATGGGATGTCTTTACACTTATTTGGTTTGAATTAATTTTTTTATCAGTGTTTTATAGTTTTAAGTATACAATATTTTAAGCCTTTATTTGTGTTTATTCCTAACTATATTATTGTAAATAAAATTGTAAAATGTATTGTAAATGAGATTGTTTTATTAATTTCTATCTCAACAACTCTTTGTTCATGTATAGAAATGCAACTACTTTTGTGTGTTAACTTTGTATTCTGCAACTTTACATAATTTATTTGTTAGTTCTAACAGTGTTCCAAAGTGAATGTGTGTTTAGGGTTTTCTATATATACGACTGTGTCATCTGCAAACAGATAATTTTACTTATTCCTTTTTAATTTGGCTATTTTTAATTTTTTTGTCTTGCCCAATTGCTCTGACTGGTATTGAAAGAGCCATGTTGAATAATAGTAGTGAGAGTAAGCATCCTTCTCTTACTCTGAAGCTTACAGAAAAAAGCTTTCAATTTTTCACTAATTTGTTGAGATAAATTTTTTTAATCTGAAAGAATGTTGAATTTTGACAGAGGCTTTCTCTACATTTATTAAGAATATTATATTTTTTGTATCATTAATCATCTTAAGGTACAGTATTACTTTGATTGATTTGTGTACATTATACCATATTTTTAAAAAAATTTAATGCATATGAGTTATTTTAAGAAATCAAGAGGTTTTTTTTCTCCCAAATAAAAGCTTAACAAGTGCAAATCTAAGAGCCCTTGAAATAAGAAAATCCACAGAAAACCAGAGAGTAAGACAGAAATAAAAGAAGAAATATGTTTGCATTAAAGATATATTTCCCGATAATTGTCCTTTTGCTCGCTTTGTTTTTGTTATAAATTGACAGTTTATAATTGTATACATTTATGAGGGAAAAAAGGGATACTATAATTATGGAATGCAATGTAGAATAAAATCAAGCTTTAACATATATATCACCTCAAATACCTAATATTATTTGTCATGGGAATATTTGCAATTTATTAGCAATTTTGAAATTTACAATATTCTATGATTAACTATATTTACAATGCTATGTAAGAAAACAAACAAACAAAAAAACCCAAAAACATATTTTTCCTTTCTACGTAAGATTTTATACCCTTTGAACATAATCTTCCTATTTTTCTCATCCTCCAGGTTCTATAACCACCATTCTACACTTTGCTTCTATGGATTCAATTTTTTTAGATTCCACACATAATAGAGAATATACAGTGTTTTAATAAATGATATTTTATAAAATATGTATACATATTTAGGAATTTTTAGGACAAATGATTTTTAAAAATAAATTTATATGAATAATAATCCACAGGGGTGGGATCCAAGATGGCCAAATAGGAACAGATCTGGAGTGCAGTTCCCAGCAAGAACAATGCAAAGGGTGAGTATTCACCACACTTCCAAACAAGTTTTCACTGCCCATAGACCAGGAGATTCCCAGGCCAATAATCACCATGAGTTTTCAGCATGGCTGTTTCAGCCAGTGCCATGTGTTGGCACACAGAAACTCACACAAATCTGGGCAGCTGTTTCAACTGGCACCTAGAATGCCTGAGAGACAGAGTCACCCATTCAACTGAAAGGGAGGGGGCTGAGACAGGGAGCCATGCAATCTGGCTAGGTGCATACTACCCACACAAAACAAGCAATCTGAAATGCTCTGGATTGAGAGATTTGCAGCAAATGCAGCTGGACCCAGGATGGTCCAGCTCTGTGGGAGGAAGAATGTGTGCCACTACTGAGGCAGTCTGACAATACTGAAGCAGTTTACACAGCAGCTGGGCAGAACCTGTGGCAGCTCCACAAAGCTTCTGCTGGCAGACTGCGACTAGACTACTCCATGCAGGGCAAGGCATCTAAGAAAAAAGGCAGCAGCATGTCAGGAACTTACAAATAAAGTCCCACCTTCCCAGGACAGAGTACCTGTGAAAAGAGGTGGTTATGAGTTCCACTGCAGCAGACTTAAAGGTACCTGCCCAGCAGCTCTGCATGGAACAATGGAGCTCCCACCACAGCACGAGAGCTCCTATAAGGGACAGACTGTCTCCTCAAGCAGCTCTGCAACCCCCGTATACCCAAAGAGACACCTCATAAAGGAGAGCTCAGGCCAACATCGGGCAGGTACCCTCCTGGGACAAAGATGAGAGAGGAAGAAACCAGCAGCAACCCTTACTGTTCTGCAGCCCTAGCTGGTGATCATCAGGCAAGCAGAGTCTGGAGTGGACCACAAGCAGTCCTGTAGCAGAGGGGCCTGATCATTAGAAAGACAACTAAGAAACAGAAAGAAATAGCTTCAGCATCAACAAAAAGGACGTCCACTCAGAGATCCCATCCAAAAGTCACCAACTACAAAGACCACAGGTAGATAAAGCCACTAAGATGGGAAGAAACCAGTGCAAAAAGGATGAAAACATCAAAAACCAAAACTCAAGACAAAAAACAGGAAATAGAAAGAGGTCCATAATGACTATACATTGGAGGTAGCGGAGTGTGACATTAAAATAATCATGATTAATATGTTCAGGAAAATAGAGGAAAAAGTGACAAATATCACCAGAGGACTAGAATCTATAGAAAAGAATCAAATAAAAATTCTAAAACTAAAAAGGAATATCTTTAAAATTAGGAACTCAACAGATGGTTTGAAAACAGGTTACATATAAAGAAAGGAGATCAGTGATATAAAAGACTGGTAAATGAAAAACCCAAAGTGAAGAACTATAAAGAAAGGACTAAAAACTATTTTTAAAAGTAAAACACAGGTAGGTCAGTCAAATGGCATAATATATGTGTAACTAGAGTCTCAGAAGGTTAAGGGAGAGCTAGAGAATCGTGTAGAATCACTATTTGCAGAAAAAAATAGCTGAGATCTTCTGAAACTGTTGAACTATGTTAACTCGACAATTCAAGAAATGCTATAAACCCCAAACAGAATAAGCAAGATTATTGTTTGCTAATCAAGTAAATGAATAAATAGTTGATGCTATAATCCCAACCCATAAGCATATCATTGCCATGGCAATAGAAAATTGGCTTAGGCAGCCAGGGGGCAGTGGCTCACACCTGTAATCCCAGCATTTTGGGAGGCTGAGGCTGGCAGATCGCGAAGTCAGAGCTCAAGACCAGCTTGGCCAACATGGTGAAACCCCACTTCTACTAAAAATACAAAAATTAAAAAAAAAAAAAAAAGAAAACATCAAAAACCAGAATGCCTCTCCTCCTCCAAGGGATCACAACTCCTCACCAGCTAGGGATCAAAGATGAATGGAGAATGAATCTGATGAAATGACAGAAACAGGCTTCAAAAGGTGGGTAATAACAAACTTCTCAGAGCTACAAGAACATGTGCTAACCCAATGCAAAGACTAAGAATCTAGAGAAAAAGGTTAGATGAGATGCTAACAAGAATAAACAGCCTAGAAAGAATATAAACAACTTGATGGAACTGGAAAACACAGCACTAGAACTTCGTGAAGGATACACAAGTTTCAATGACAGAATTGACCAAGCAGAAGAAAGGATATCAGAGATTGAAGATCAATTCAATGAAATAAAATGAGAAGGCCATAATAGATTAAAAAGAGTGAAAAGAAATGAACAAAGCCTCCAAGAAATATGGGATTATGTGAAAAGACCTAATCTACCTTTGATAGGTGTACCTGAATATGATGGACAGAATTAACACAAACTGGAAAACACTCTTCAGGATATTATCCAGGAGAACTTCCCCAACCTAGCAAGCCAGGCCACCATTCAAGCGCAGGAAATACAAAAAACACCACAAAGATGTTCCTCAAGAAGAGCAACCACAAAGAACATAATAGTCACATTTAGCAGGGTTGAAATGAAGGGAAAAATGCTAAGGAAAGCCAGAGAGAAAGGTTAGGTTACCCACAAAGGGAAGCCTATCAGACTCACAGCAGATCTCTCGGCAGAAACCCTACAAGCCAGAAGAGAGTGGGGGCCAATATTCAACATCCTTAAAGAAAAGAACTTTCAACCTAGAATTTCATATCCAGCCAAACTAAGCTTCATAAGTGAATGAGAAATAAAATCCTTTACAGACAAGCAATTGCTGAGAGATTTCATCACCACCAGGCCTGTCTTACAAAATCTCCTGAGAGAAACATTAAACAAGGAAACTAACAACCAGTACCAGCCACTCAAAAACATACCAAATGGTAAAGACCATTGACACAATGAAGAAAACACATCAACTAATGGGCAAAACATCCAGCTAGCATCGAAATGCCAGGATGAAATTCACACATAACAATATTAGCCTTAAATATAAATGGGCTAAACGCCCCAATCAAAAGACACAGACAGGCAAATTGGATAAAAAGTCAAGATCCATCGTTGTGCTGTATTCAGGAAACCCACCTCACATGCAAGGACACACATAGACTCAAAATAAAGGGATGGAGGAAGATTTATCAAGTAAATGGAAAGCAAATAAAAGCAGGAGTTTCTATCCTAGTCTCTGATAAAATAGACTTTAAACCAAAAGATCAAAAGAGACAAAGAAGGATATTACATAATGGTAAAAGGATCAATGCAACAAGAAGCACCAACGATCCTAAATATATGTGCACCCAATACAGGAGCACTTAGGTACATAAAGCAAGTTCTTAATGACCTACAAAGAGATTTAGACTCTACATAATAATCGTGAGAGACTTTAACACTCCACTGTCAACTTTAGACAGATCAATGAGACAGAAAATTAACAAGGATATTGATTTGAACTCAGATCTGGACCAAGCGGACCTAACAGACATCTACAGAAATCTCCACCCCAAATCCACAGAATATACATTCTTCTCAGCACCGCATTGCACCTACTCTAAAATTGACCACAGAATTAAAAGTAAATCACTCAGCAAATGCAAAAGAAAGGAAATCCTAACAGTCTCTCAGACCACAGTCCAACCAAATTAGAACTCAGAATTAAGAAACTAACTCAGAATCGCACAATGTCATGGAAACTGAACAACTGGCTCCTGAATATTGGCTGGATAAACAATGAAATGAAGGCAGAAATAAACATGTTCTCTGAAACCAACGAGAATGAAGACAAAATGTACCAGAATCTCTGGGAAACATTTAAAGCAGTATCTAGGGGGAAATTTATAGCAATAAATGCCCACTAGAGAAACAAGGAAAAATCTAAAATTGACACCCTACCATCAAAATTGAAAGAGTTAGAAGAGCAAGATCAAAACTCAAAAGCTAGCAGAAGACAAGAAATAACTAACATCAGAGCAGAACTGAAGGAGATAGAGACACAAAAAACCCTTCAAAAAATCAATAAATCCAGGAGTTGGTTTTTTGAAAAGATCAACAAAATAGACAGACCACTAGCCAGATTAAAAAAAGAAAAAAGGGAAGAATCATATAGATGCAATAAAGAACGATAAAGGGGATATCACCGCCAATTCCATAGAAATACAAACTACCTTCAGAGATTACTACAAACAACTCTATGCACATAAACCAGTAAACCTGGAAGAAATGGATAAATTCCTGGAAACTTAGACACTCCCAAGCCTAAACCAGGAAGGAGTTGAAACCTTGAACAGACCAACAACAAGGGCCAAAGTTGAGGCAGCAATTAGCCTGCCAACCAAAAAAAGTCTAGTTCCAGAAGGGTTCACAGCTGAACTCTACCAGACATACAAAGAGGAGCTGGTACCAAGCTTTCTGAAACTATTCCAAATGGTACAAAAAGAGGGAATCCTTGCCAAATCATTTTATGAGACCAACATCATCCTGCTACCAAAACCCAGCAGTGATGCAACAAAAAAAGAAAACTTCAGGCCAATATCCATGATGAACATAGATGCAAAAATCTTCAGTAAAATACTGGCAAACCGATTGCAACAGCATATCAAAAAACTTATTCACCACGATCAAATAGGCTTCATCCCAGGGATGCAAGGGTGGTTCAACATAGACAAGTCTATAAATGTAATCCACCACATAAACAGAACCAAAGACAAAAAACAACATGATTCTCTCAATAGATGCAGATAAGGCCTTTGACAAAATTCAATAGCACTTTATGCAAAAAACCCTCAATAAATTAGGTATGGAAGGAACATATCTCAAAATAATAAAATCTATTTATGATAAACCTACAGCAAATATCAGACTGAATTGGCAAAAACTAGAAGCATTCCCTTTGAAATCTGGCACTAGACAAGGATGCCCCCTCTCACCACTTCTATTCAATACAGTATGAAGGTTCTAGCCAGAGTAATTAGGCAAAAATAAATAAATAAATAAATAAAGAGTATTCAATTAGGAAAGGAGGAAGTCAAATTGTTCTATTTGCAGATGACATGATTATATATTTAGAAGACCCTATCATCTTAGCCCCAAATTTCCTTAACATGATAAGCAACTTCAGCAAAGTCTCAGATACAAAATCAATGTGCAGAAATCACAAGCATTCCTATACACCAATAACAGACTAACAGAGAGCCAAATCAAGAGCAAACTCCCATTCACAATTGCTACAAAGAGAATAAAATACCTAGGAATACAACTAACAAAGGATGTAAAGGACCTTTTCAAGGAGAACTACACACCACTGCTCAAGGAAATAAGAGAAGGCACAAACAGGTGGAAAAACATTCCATGCTCATGGTTAGGAAGAATCAGTATTGTGAAGATGGTCATACAGCCAAAATAATTTATAGATTCACTGCTATCCCCATCAAGCTACCAATGACCTTCCTCACAGAACTGGAAAAAAACACCTTAAACTTCATATGGAACCAAAAGAGAGCCCACATAGCCAAGTCAATTCCGAGCAAAAAGAACAAAGCTGGAGGCATCACCCTACCCGACTTCAAACTATACTACAAGGCTACAGTAATCAAAACAGCATGGTACTGGTACCAAAACAGAGATATAGACCAATGGAACAGAACAGAGGCCTTGGAGGCAATGAACCCCATAAGTTCTTACTGTAACAGAAAGGCCACAATGACATTTTGGTTCCCTGGAATCAATGTCAGCTCACAGCCAGTGTCCAGTAGTCTCTGAAATGTCTGATCATTTCCCTTTTCCCAATGCACACTTACTCTGGTAAAAGGCTGGACTCCTTGGAAGAAGGATGGGAGAAAGATTAACAGCATAAATTCTCATTAGTGTAGTGAGGGCCTTCCTCAAAGGGACTTGGTCTGCCCTTCATTCATGGGGTTCTGGGTCTGAAAACTGGCTCAAGTCTGGAAACTGATTGAGGGGCTGTGTTCCTCTGTTTTTAGAATTCACATTAGTCTTTTGTATGTTTGACCTAGAAGTTTTCTGTTTATATAAATTAAGTAGGAATGCAGTAGGCTTCCTATCAATTTGACTTCTAGAAACACTGTGATTAATAAGCCAATGCCAGAGCTCTACATGAGTCAGACTATTGTTACTGCTGCTTTGCCTCTGCTGTATATTATAGTAGCTACATCCACTTGCCTTTGATGGTTGAGTGCTGCCACTTGGCCCCTGCCACCTTGGTATCCAATCATATCCATTGTATTTAAATTTTGTAGTTGAGTGACTGTGATTTCCACTGCATATCTGACATACAGAAAAGAGCAATTACAGGGCTCTTCAAAGATGAAGGTGCGGCCCTCAGATATCTATTTTGCAAGGTATTGTACAAGAGCATATCTTCTGGACTCTCCCAGCTAATATGAGTAGAACTAAAGTGCCTAAACCACTCCACCATCCCAATCCCTAAGCCTTTGGATCCCTACCTCTACATTAAACTAAGGGAGATTAGGCATTTCTAGCTCACTCACAGTGGGGCATCTTTTAATCCATATTTCAGTTAACTAAGCAAATAAACTATTAGAACCTTTTTAACATCCGAGCTGCAATATTAAATGCAGAGTCCCTGCTTACTGGGTTCCAATCAAGAAATTCAGCCTGATCGAACTCTATGTTCCTTCCACCATATCTCATTCCTTTAATATCCATTCCCACGCCTGCTCTCCAGATTTGTTTATGTAAATTAGAAAATTCAAGCCATTATTTTTGAGTGCATTACACCTCTGGTATGGATTATCTGAATTGGTTTTGCTATTAAGTAACATGGTCATGAGAAAATATCATTTTCTCTCTGGGATATAATCTTGTTTGTAAAATAAGTAAATAGAGTAAGATTCCTTTTAAATCTGTTCTTCAATGATTTCATATATTATTTGTTCACAGTCTCTGGATAAGTGGTGGTTGGGAGCAGGTGATGCTGTGAAATAATACACACACTCTAGATCCTTTCTTTTTCCCTTGGTTTTAAGGGGGAATCAAAGTTTTCTTCCTTTTCATTATGATTTTTTTGAGGTGAAGGATGAGGGTAAGATCTTAATGTCATTTGTTTATGAATAAGCAGAAAAACTGTGGATTCACCAATAAATAAGTCCCAATAACCATCTGAGCTAGGAAATCATAGCATGAGATCCCCAAATTTTAATTTCAGGCTTCTTAGGAGAAAGAAGTTAGGGCTTAAGAATTGAAGAAAAGATTTTTGACAACAGAGTCATTCATGGTAAGTTATATAAATGAATTCATATTTTGTTCCTGGTTTAGTACATTTCTATCTTCTCAATCAATATCAGTATATAATGTTAACATCTGAGAATTTTATATCATCAGTATATGATATATGCATAATAAAATAATTAAAATAAAATAAATGAAAAGAGATTGAATTATGTAGTTAATAAAAGCTTGTGCTAAAAAAACATTGAGGAAGCCAAAGTATTTTTTGGAGGCAGATTTAATACTTAGGAGAATGTTGGAGAAGAATAAAGTAGAGCTTGTCTTAATTGCCAGAATTTTTTAGAAAATCATATACTTATATGGAAATGTCTTAAAGTCTATATACTACCAAAAAAATTAAAAAAAAAAAAAGAAAAACTGACAACACAATCTGTTTTTTATACAACACAAGAGCTGATCAGAAATGGAAGGTACACACATGGGAACATTTACCCTTAGAAGAAAATAATCATATACTAGTTGGGGAACAACATCTGCTCAGCTAGCTGCTGCAGATCAGTTGTGTCACCCAGGAGAGAAGGAAAACCTCAGGGAAAACAAGCATCAGGGATGTGGTGCAAGTCAAATTAGCAAAGCAGTTCCTCTAGAATAATAAGGATTTGCAGCTTCCGAGTTTAAATATTCTAGGGAAATTAAGGTGTTTTCCCTAAGGTGGAAAAGGAAAATCTGGCTATATTTTACGGAGGACCATGGCTCAAATATCTTATTGAAACTCTGCATTATAAACAAATGATTGCAAGGATCTAGACTTTTTTTGATATTCTTAGGAAAATTTTATGTTTCCTTCAACAGTCCTATTCCTCAAAATTAAAATTCACCATGCCAACTTGCATGCCTGAAATTAACAGTCAATTCTAAAATTAAATCTGTATGAGTAATTCTTTTATTTCCTTTGGGGTTATTAGAATTAAACACACCAAAATAATGTCATTGCTTTAATATGCGTGCTCCAAGGGATAAACACAACTGTCTTTGCTTTTCAAAGGCCCTAATTTAGTTGCTAATAAATAAGTAAATACATAAAATAATTTATAATTTTTCTTATGACCAGTGTTCACATACATATAAAACAGAATGAGTGATTTGAGTAATAACATAAAAATCATAATCTATTACTAATTGCATACTTTTCATAAAGACAAAATTGTACTAAATTTTGTTTTCATTCACATACTGTTTAAAAATAACTTTACCACATGGCACAATATTTTCATTTTTCTGGATTTCATGCTTCACAATTATATAATTTTTGACAGTTTAGATGCAACTGACATCTTGATGATGAATTCAGTCATATAGCATAAGTCACTATTCTTTTGGTAATCAAATTTTAAGTAATTATTTTGTTAATAAAATGATTTCAATGTGATCATACGGAAACAATCTTTATATTACTAATTTAAGAGGCTGATTTTGTTCAAAAAACTAAATGTTTCTCTCTTGTTTACTTTCTTATTTCCTATTATTGCACTACCTATATTTCTGATTACCTTCTTTGAAACCTATACTTTCAGGACTGCATATATATGTTTTAAATACATACATTATATATTTTACATATATATGTAAAAGAAACATATTTTGATTTTAGAACACTTGGAAATATACTGAATCCCATATCTAATTCATCGCCTCATTTTAGTGGAAGAGTGTATTTTAATCATTAAGGAGAAGCAACACTCTTACAGCCAATAGCAAACACACACAAAAAATAATCCTTTTTCCTTCAGAAAACTGAAGTGCATTCAAGTGATGGTTAATACTTTTTTTTTTTTTTTTTTTTTTTTTTTTTTTTGCTAAAAGATGAGGGATTTTATAAAATTCCATGTGTGCTTATTCACTATTGTCTTTTAGCTTCAAATCTATCCTTCTATAAGTGATTTGTCATGCTGGGGTTGGGACTAGGAAATCACATTTTCCCTTGCCAGTTGGTCTCTCTAATATCCTGTCTGTGGTGGGTGGGGTGTGGGAGCCGTCATAGGAAAGGAGAGTGTCGGGCTTGAGAAAGGAAAACCGGTCTCTTTCTTTATGTTTGCTGCCTGTTCCTGAAAGCTTTACAGAAGCAATAACTGGACACTAAGGCAATGGGTATCCATTTTAGTAACTGTAACAAGTTGTCTCAATTTCCAGTTATTTTCTTTTTTTTAGTTTCCTGAAATCAGCCTCATTGTATCTCTTTAAGATACCACATCAGCCAAGCTCTACCCCTCTTCAGAAATCCATGCTCAATTTCCAATCAGTTTCTCCTGTAGCCTACTAAGGTACTTTTCCAGCCAGTGCAGATCCATTCTTCAGAAATTGGGTCTCAGCTCTGCCCCAATTGTTTCCTCAGTTCAAGGGATAGCAACTGCTTTATGAGTTTACCACCTCTGTGATTATCTCAGTGCCTTAGTTTTGCCTCTAATACGTGTGTAGACAGTTTCTTATGATATCTATTAAAATACCTGATGTGGTTTTTATTTTCTGGAGTGATCCTAACAGAAACACTATGACTAAAGTCCCCTGAGAATGACCTTCAAAAATTAAGATACCTTGTCTTTCACAGTAAACATGGTTTCCAGTTTGCCTTTATTTTACTGTAGCCATCAGTAAAAACAATACGGTGGTTGTTCCTGTTGAAATCCCAATTTCTTTGCCCCTTTACATTATGAATTAAATTAGATGAAAATCATAAAGTTTTGTTTGTGGTTTTGGGACTGTGTCATCAAGAGGATGATCTTCCCTCTCAATTCTTAAAACAGCACAATGCTTAAAGATTATAAAATATTATAAGCTGTGTCTAAACACTGACTTAAGCTAACAAGGTTTCATTTTCAAATCCAGAATTTTAAACTAGATTTTAGAGTTTAGTTTCTTCAAGCCAAATAAAACAAAACACTAATTCTTATTCTCTCCACTCCTATGTATCTTGTGCATAAATCTATGGAGTATATTAGAAACGAGAGGACGTGCTGCTTTACATTCTTCTCACTCAATACATGTGAAACTAAAAGGCCCAGAAAGGATATCACTGAGTGAAAAGAAAGTATTGAAAAGGCCAGTAACATTAGAATTTTTCTAAGACTAGAATACATTAAATAAAATAAATAAAAAATAAATTTAAAGGGATGATATAAAACTTAAAAAGTGCTCATGTCTAAAAAATATGAGTACATGAGTAATTCATCTCAGTGTATTCTAAGGATATAGCAATATTGCCTGCAATAATAAAGGAGGGAATCCATGGAATTCATATATCTTTTGTGATATGCCCAAACACAAACACATACAAATACACATCTGTTTAACATTGTCTAAATAAGATGAATAATGCCATAGCCCATGACCCAGCTCTTCCACTCTTAGGGTTTGTTTTATCTTATAAAATTTCATGTATTAATACCCATGTAAAACAGACATGGAGCAGCAGTTAGGATAGCCTCAAAATGAAAACAACCCACATATTCATCAGCAGTGGAAGGGATAAATCGTGATGTATTAATATAATTAAATACTATTCAAGAAGCCACAAAAGAGAACACATAGTATGATTTTATTTATGTAAATTCTCAAAACCTGATAAAACCAATCTACACTGTTTTACTAAATTAAAAAAAATGGAGTAAACACAATCTTTTCCAAATCAAAGAATTATAAGTATTCTTTACCATGTTTATGAGGTTTTTGTTTTGTTTTGTTTTTTTGGAGACGGAGTCTCACTCTGCCACCTAGGCTGGACTGCAGTGGCATAATCTTGGCTCACTGCAACCTCTGACTCCTGGTTTCAAGCAATTCTCCTGCCTCAGCTTCCCAAGTAGCTGGGATTACAGGCATATGCCACCATGCCGGGCTGATGTTTGTACTTTTAGTAGAGACGGGGTTTCACCATGTTGACAAGTTTGATCTCAAACTCCGAACCTTAAGTGATCTGCTGATCTTGGCCTCCCAAAGTGCAGGGATTACAGGCATGAGCCACCACGCCAACCTATTTATGTTTTATATACTATTTCATTTATATGTTATTTTTCAAAATACTAATTTATAAAAAACTAGATTGATTTTTTAAACTTAATTACAATATTCTAGAACATTTTAAATTTCAAGTTACTTTTTAAAGCCTTCTTTTCATTTTTGTTTTCATTTTTACTTTTCAACTTCATTGAGGTAGAATTTATATACAACTAAATGCACACATTTTAAGTTAACAGTTTCCTGAGTGATGGCAACTACATACAACCTTATAAACTTGCAATTATTACCTCTATCTAGAAATAGAGAGTTCCATCACAACAAATAGTGTCCCTTTGCCTTTTTGCAATTATGCCTACACACACACACACACACACACACACACACACGCACACACACACACAGTCCCAGGTAATCACTGATCTAGGTTTTGTCAACAAAGGTAATTAAAAATGGAGTCCTGCAGTACTATAGTACATATACTTTTATTCCTGGCTTCATTTGTTCAGCATGTTTTACATTTATGTTTTTAAGTATATCAGTAGGTTATTTCTTTATATTGCTGAGTAATTGATTATTTCATAGAGGGCAAATGGATAAAAAGTTTGTGATATATAGATTTTTGGGTTACTTTCAACATGAATTGTTAATATTTGTATAAAATTTCTTATTTCTCTTGGATATTACTCAGAAATGGAATTGTTGGGTCACATAAAAAGTGTATTCTTTTTTTGTTTGAAAAAACATCACACTATTTTTCAAAGTGATTTTACCATTTTACACTGTCATGAAAATAAGAGTTCTAACAGCGCTATATACTGGGCAATACTTGTGTTTTTTTGTATTATGGAGATGTAGGAGTGTAAGTATTCTTTACGTGTATTGCACAAAGGCCCCTTGTCAAACATATGTGCAAATATTTTATCCTAATTTATGACTTAACTTTTTAAATTGTTTCAAAATGCTTTTAAAAGTGTACGTTTCTAATTTTCATAAAGTCCACTCTATCAATTTTTTTTATTTCCTGCCTTAATGACTTTTTGCTGAAACTTATCAGGATGATTTTCACTCTGTTAACATTTTGTCAGCGTGTGTGTGTGTGTGTTTGTGTATTCTGGCAAATATATGTGGAATATATATACATACACATACATATGCCACAATATAAAGTTTCAAAGGCCACTGTAACCCCAAAATTGCTAAGGTCAATAGGTCCAAATAAAATGTCCTGGAACATTAATTGGAATGGAGGTCACTATTTCTTTATGAATACTATCTCAGAATTAAGAAGCCAGGAGAATAAGACATTTAAAGTTTTCAGTTAATAATTATTCATTTCATAATAATTAACATGTGAGTGTTCTATGTGCTTTACAAATATTTCTTATAAAATCCTGATAATTATTCTATAAGATAGTGATTTACTAATCTTACAAAGGGGAAAAGGATAGTCCATAAATCTGTCATAAAGTCATTGACTCATACATGGTACCAGAATCCTAGAAGGCAGATTCCAGAGCATATTCTCTGAACCACTATACATGTTTTAACTTACTTCCAGTAATTATTTTCTGCAATTTCTTTGTTAAGAACATCTTTTCTTATTTAACTCAACATGGTTTAACATCCCATATCTTGGTTAGTCCTGAGTATGAATCCTCCATATTTAGGGTCCTGTTTGTGGAAGACAATATTTTCTTCCTGATTGTTTTTTGTTTGTTAACTTTTTCCATTTTTCTATTTAAGGAAAAATTCACTGTCATTCAACTTACCTATGTAAATCATATAAAAATTAATGATATTCTTCTAAACACAAAGGCTAAAATTCAGCAGTAAGCCACAAAATAAAAAGAGAAAGAAAAAATCAGTACAATAACAATAACCAAAAAAACCAAACCACAATGACACAATATGTTCTGACAGTTTTTAATTGGCTTTTGTATGGGTAAAGAAGGGGAATTAATTTGTTACATAAGGTTTCATATTTATGTGCAAGTATAGCAGTTTTTTATCTTATTCAATGTTCAAATGAAATGGCAGATGGCCCGTTTGCTTTTGAGTTCACAAGTTATGTACAATGAAGCTTTTCAGGAGTAAAGATTCTTGAAAAAGTAGGTATGTGAGACTACAGTATAGATTATTACCAATAATGTAAAACTGTTTTAAACTTTGAAGTAATGCTACTTGAAAATACAGGATTATACTTCTCTCATTTCCATAACAGTTGTCACAGACTCTGTAGGCCATTTAATGAATCATAATCAAAATTATATGATTTTCTTTGGTAATATATGAAATAACAAGTCAGTTTAGAATTTAAGAATTCTTAGAAATTAAACAATTTGGTTACTTTCTTATGAGTTGTGTATTAAATATATTAATTGTCCAATTCCAAATCACTGCACAACAGCATGACACATGGCCAGATGAACTCAGGAAGCCTGAATAATGGTCACTCCACTTAAACTTTACCATAATTGAGGTGGCTGAAACTTTATGGTTAGATTGGCTTAGTCTGTCTTTCAAAGAATGAACTTGATGTGAGGAAGATTTCCATGAAAAAGCCATTTAGCTTTACCTGGCCTCCACACCACACCCACTGTCAACCTCCACTATTTCCCCAGCACCCTACCTTGAAAGGCAACCTTTGTCTAAGTGATTACATCCCTAAGATTATCTAAATTATAGAGAGATTTCTAGGATTTTATTATTAAACAATCAACTTTAATAAGATCAAGTTGCTGCTACCTAACTAAATTCTTCATTGGATTCTTCAAAAGAGCTCACATAACTCAATCTATTTTTCCTTAACCAAATTTACAGATTTCACAGTCAGACACACACACACACACACACACACACACACACACACACACACACACAAATGCAACACATTTTTTTTTACAATTTTACAAAACTCTTATAAGTGTCAATGGTTAAAGCTGCTAAAATAAAATATATGACTAGAAAGCACCCGTTTTTAAAAGTATTCTTCAAAATATATTGGGTATTCCTTCTTAGTGAGACAACTGGTCATTCTGGCAGCATAGAATTTTACCTCAAATATCCCCTCATTGTACTTAAAGCACTGAATACAATTTAGATTTGTGTTTCATTATACTTTATTCATATATCAAATAGGATAGAAATTATTAAAATCAGCTGATTAATTTTGGAGGAAGACTTAAAACATGCACATCACCCTCCTGATTGGTCTAGACATCTTAGATTTAAACTCTTAACTTTTTCTAGTTGTATAGATCACTACATCAAAACTAACATTGCTTACCATTTGAGCAAGTTTCCTGCGTTCAATTCCCAAACATAAAATTTTTAATATCTTCTCGTAATCAGTAATGACACATGGCCAACTTAAAATAGTTTGGGGAAAAAAGGAACTGCATTGGCTGGAAGATTCCAAAGAGTGATTGAAAACCAACTGTAGGAAGTATGGTTATTCAACACAGCTTCAGGAATAATTGAAAGCAAGTCCAACCATCCAGTAGAGTAGAAAGATCTGTTTTCTATCTCTCCTTTTCTCTCCAAATTGGCTTTATTACATCATTGTTCTTCTTCTTCTTCTTCTTCTTCTTCTTCTTCTTCTTTTTTTTTTTTTTGAGTCAGAGTCTCTCTCTGGAGTACAGTGGTGTGATCTTGGCTCACTGCATTCTCTGCCTCCCAGGTTCAAATAATTGTCCTGACTCAGCTGCCTGAGTGGCTAGAACTCCAGGCGAGCACCACCATGCCCAGATAATTTTTGTATTTTTAGTAGAGACCAGGTTTCACCATACTGGCCAGGCGGGTCTTGAACCCCTGACCTTGTGTCTCACCACCTCGGCCTCGCAAAGTGCTGGGATTACAGATGTGAGCCACGTTGCCCAGCCTATTTTGTTCTCTTTATATGGACTGAGTTTCTCTACTATGGAAAAAAATTGGTTTCCTACATTTCAGAGCTTCTCAGACACATACATATATATGAAGCACTTTCTCCACTAAAAGGAGATAATCATGGGTGTCAGTTTGACAGTGCTGAATGTCCTGGCAAAGAAACTCTGGCATAACATGAATTAGGTACCCTGCCTGAAATCTGATTTGAGTTGAAGGAATAAATAATACCAAAAAAATATTTGATTCTCACGAATTTATTACTTAGAAACTATCAGTATCTAAATTTTACAGCTATTTAATTGATTTAGAAATATTAAATTACTTCCTCAAATCACAAACATCACCCTTAGTGGATTCAGTGTAACTCAAACAGTAGTATTTCTGGAGGTACTTGAAGGGCAAGGAATGTGATGTCGATTGTCTCAGGAGAAGGGAAAGATTTTAGATAGACATTAATATAAATGTTCATTAAGGTCCTTCCTAGAGTTCTGGAATACCTTGTGAATTTTTACACACCTGGATAATTTATTAGATGGGGTAAGAGAGGAGGTAAAAGGGGAAAACTCGTTTTACATTTTTAAAAAAAGAGGACACAAATGGAATTATCCAAATTCACCAACTATGTCATTTGCTTTATCATAAGAATTAAGTATTTATCTATAAAACACCACAGGCTATAAAGAGATAACATTAGTATTTGGTATATGGATTAAAAACAGAAATTTTCCTCCCAGGTGGAAAAAAGCAATCAAGGAAACTTAGGAGGCAATCTTTAGCATGCCCATGCATGCACACACACAAAATGAATTAAAAATTTACTCAGCTATATTAGCAAAGGCATGCAAGTTATGGGCATACGGGAGAAGGAAGGCATCATTAAGAATTGTAAGTTCTGTCTGTTCTCAGTTGCTTAATTAAGAAATTCAGGTAGTCAGATGGGTTATAGAAAGAAGCTTAATTCCTCTGTCACATGAGAATGTGCTCTAACGCAAAAGCCAGTGCAAGGTGACTGTTAGGGAATGGCTGCCTCACCAGTTCAACACAGAAAAACCATGGTAGGCACAGTTCAAATTTTATTTTGTTCTCGGATTTCAAGAGAATGCATACAGTAGAGGAAGACTTCCTTAAGCTGAACTTCATTTAATGACACCGAATAAAGGCGAAGAAAAGTAAAGTCATGGATTTAACGGGAATATTTTATTAACATTTGCTAAACATTAAAAAACTGATTGTAATGACAAAACAATTTTGTATTCTCATCTTTAGTGTTCATGACTTTTAGCTTATTTTAAAAAATTGGTTTTTAGTATAATGTAAAAAAGGCAAATTATTTGTTGGATTTAAATTTGTTAAGATACCAGTAGTTATATTTTTCTAAATAATACAACATTTTTAATAATTTTATTATTTATTAGTAAAATTTAAAATAGGTTGTCAAGGTTGTCATCTTTGTCCATTTTGTGCTGCTATTACAAAATACTTGAGACTGGGTAATTTTTTATTTTTGTTTTTGTTTTTTTTTGTTTGAGACAAAGTTTTGTTCTTGTTGCCCAGGCTGGAGTACAGTGATGCTATCTCAGCTGGGTAATTTTTTAAAAGCACCAAAATTTATTTCTCATTGTTCTGGAGGCTAGGGAGTCCAAGATCAAAGTGATGGCATTTGGTTTAATGAGAGCCTTCGTACTGCATTCTAACATGGCAGAAGGTGGAAGGGCAACCTAGCCAAATGCCCTCCAAAGCTTCTTTCACAAGACCCTTAATCCCATGGGTGAGAGCCTATCCCTCATGGCCTAATCACCTCTTAAAGGCGCCACCCCTTAATACCATCACATTGGCAATATCTGGAGTTTGAGGGGATAACTTCAGACCTTAGCATCCGCCTTCAGCATTCATTTTGTAACAACATTTTTTCTATGCTCTTTTGCATTTCATTATTATTATTACAGGAAAGGTCTGAGGATAACTGAAGGCAGAAGGGAGATTTTAATCCGTTCATGGATCAGTAACAGCCTAGACCAAGATTCCTTTGTAGTGAGCCATGTGTTCATGTCACAGTTCCTTCTGTCTCCTGAAATAACACAGAATCACTGAATTTGAAATGCACCATCTTACTGACGTTTCTGTCTTTGGTCTATGTCTATCAGAAAATGTGTTATTGAACCTTGTGAGTTTGTGTGAAGGTTACAGTGGACTTCTGTATGAAGAGAAAAGAACTTTAACAATAAAGTGTCCTGTACTGTGGACTGTATTCTCTTCATGTATATATTACTCTCAAAGTCAACTGCATTTCATTTAACACAAGCATAGAGGTTTCAAATAAGGAATACATAATCTGACTTCAAAAGAATTACAATAAGCCTAGCAGAATGTCAGATATATATGCATATAAGAAGCAGAAGATATAATTTTAAGAACTTGAGAAGAATAAAATTAATTCTATTCCAAATTGTTTTCTACTGCTTTTCTGGCATTTCCTTTCTTGGTACTTGAGATTTTATATAAGAATGTATTTTACGGTTATCAATACAAATGTCACCATCTAATAATAACTTAGGGAAAAAATGACACTTTTCATGTATATGGAACTTTATGTTTTACAAGACTTTTTCATGTAGTATTTATGTAAATTACCAAATTAACTTTTAAATATGCTTTATTAAATTTGTAGGAAAAGGAACTAAATCTTATATTATTTAGCCACATTATTAAGTATTGTACTTTATAAGTTGCAATGTCCCAAACAAATGTTTTTTGTCCTTGAAGGAAGAAGGCATGTGCTAAGATCTAAGGTGCAACACTCATTAATATTATTATTGAATGCATAAAGGAATAAGTGAAAGAGTCGGGGACAAGAAACCCTCTCTTTTGATTTTAAAGGCAATGTTAATATTCACAAGTTATTTTATTATATAATTTTTTACTTTATGAGGCCAGTTTTGGCACAATCACTGGACAAGATCATAGTCAACAGCTAATATTTGAATAATTCACATTGCAAATTTGAAGCTCCAGTCTTCTATAGAGTTTATTTGGGGGACAAACAGAGCTGAAAAAGAGAGTTATTTTGCTTATATAGCCTCAACATTGATTTCAGTTTCCTGTGAATTTTTATTTCACAAATAATCCAGAAAATAAGTAATTTAAGAAACAGATTTATTTTGGGAAGTGGGGTTGGAGGTGTAATAGTTTTATTAGTTTCACAGAATGGCAAGGAAGAAAACTAGTTTCTAGTTCTGTATATGATACTATAATTTTTGTGGGTGCATAATAGGTGTAGATATTATGGGGTACATGAGTTATTTTGACATAGGCATGAAATGCATAATAATCACATCATGAAAAATGGGGTATCCATCCTCTGAAGCATTTATCTTTTGTATTACAAATAATTTAATTACACTCCATATTTTAAAATGTACAGTTAAATTATTAATGAATATAGTTACTCAGTTGTACTATCAAATATTAGGCCTTATTTATTCATTCTATTTTTTTGTGCCCATTAACCATCCACATCCCCTCAACCCACTGCCCACTACCCTCCCCAGCCTCTGGGAGCCGTCCTTCTACTCTGTACGTCCATGAGTTCAACCGTTTTGATTTTCAGATCCCACAAATAAGTGACAAAATAATTTATATTTTGTACCCTGCAAAATATACTCAATTGGTTTATCAGTTCTAATAGTTTTTGATGGAATCTTTAGGTTTTTCCAAATATAAGATCATAGTCTGGAAAAAATGATAATTTGACTTTTTAATTTCCATTTTTAATAAGTTATAACAACAAATTTCTTATAATCTATTATTTTATACTGATAACAACTTAACACTGTTTGCATAAACAAACAAGTAACAAGGAAGCTAACAAAGACTATGCCTTAAATTTATTCCTCTGCTTTTTAACTTTTTGCTCATTTCTCTTGTCTAATTGCTCTAGCTAAGACTTCTAGTACTGTGTGGAACAACAGTGGTGAAAGCAGGCATCCTTGTCATGTTCCATATCTTAGAGAAAAGGCATTCACATTTTCACATTTAGTATGATACTGGTGGCAGGTCTGTTGAATATGGCTTTCATTATTTTGAAGTATGTTTCTTCTAGCCCCAATTTTTCAGGGTTTTTATTAAGAAGGGATGTTGAATTTTACCAAATGCTTTCTCAGCATCAACTTAAATGATCATATGATTTTTATCCTTCATTCTCTTGATGTAGTGAATCACACTGATTAATTGGCATATTTTGTACCATCCTAACACACCTGGGATAAATCCACTTGGTCGTGATGAATGATCTTTTTAATGTATTGTTGTATTCGATTTGTAAGTATTTTGCTGAGGATTTTTACACCTATGTTCATAAGAGATATTAGCCTATTGTTTTCTTTTACTAATATGTCTTTCTCTGGTTTTGGTGTCAGAGTAATACTGGCCACATAGAATGAGTGTGGAAATATTCCCTCTCCCTCTATTTTTCAGAATAGTTAGAGTAGGATTGAGTAGGAAGAACTAAACCAAACATTTAGTTTGTCTTTAAATGTTTGGTAGAATTGAGCTGTGAAGCCATCAGGTCCTGGGCTTTTCTTTACTGTGAGACTTTTTATTATGGCTTTGATCTCATCACTTGTTATTGGTCTGTTCAGGTTTTGAATTTTTTCATGGTTTAATCTTGGTAGGTTGTATGTATCTAGGAATTTATCCATTTTTCCTAAATATTCTAATATATTGACATATAGTTGCTCATAATAGCCGCAAATGATCCTTTGGTTTTTTGTGCTATCAGTTGCAATGTCTCCTTGTTCATCTCTGATTGTATTTATTTGGATACTCTCTCTTTTTCCTGATATAGTCTGGCTAAAGGTTTGTCAATTTTGTTTCACTTTTCAAAAAGCGAACTTTTTGTTTCAATGGTCTTTGGTTTTATGTTCCTCATTTAAATTTCATTTTTATCTGCTCTGGTATTTATTATTTCTTTTCTTCTACTAATTTTGGGTTTGGTTTGCTGTTTCTTTTCAAATTTTTAAGATACACTGTTATTTATTGAAATTCTTCTTCTGATGTAGGTACTTATAGCTATAAATGTCCCTCTTGGTATTGCTTTTTTTGTGTACTATAGATTTTAGTATGTTGCTTCCAACTTGATTTGTTTTAAGAAATTTTTTCTTAATTTCTTCATTCACACACTGGACATTCAGGAGCATATTGTTTAATTTTAATGTTTTTGTGTAGTTTTCAAATTTCTCTTGTTATCTATTTCTAGTTTTATTCCATTGTGTTCAGAGAAGATAATTGATATTTTTCAATTTTTTTAATTGTTTAAGATTTGTGTTGTGGCCTAACATATGGTCTATTCTAGAGAATGATCCATGTGCCGAGGAAAATAATGCGTATTCTGCAGCTGTTGGATGAAATGTTCTGTTAATATCTGTAAGATTTATTTGATTCATAGTGAAGATTAAGTTAGATATTTGTTTGTTGATTTTCTGTCTGGAATATCTGTCCAATGATGAAAATAGGGTGTTGAACTCTCCAGCTATTATTGTATAGGAGCCTTTAGAATTTCACTCTTCAGAATAATATTTGCTTTATATCTGGGTGCTTCAGTGTTTGGTGCATATATCTTCATAATTCTAATATTCTCTTGCTGAATTTACCCCTTTATTAATATATAATAATTTTCTTTGTCTCTTTTATAGTTTTTGTTTTAAAAATTATTTTGTCTGATATAAATATAGGTACTCCTGCTGTTTTTTGGTTTTCATTGGTATGGAGTATCTTTCCATCCTTTATTTTCAGTCTGTGTGTGTCTTTATAGGTAAAGTGTGATTCTAGTAGGCAACAGATGAATAAGTCTTTTATTATTATTATTATTATTATTATTATTCATTCAGCCACTCTATCTATTTCAACTGGAAACTTTATTCCATTTACATTCAGTGTTACTACTAATAAGTAAGGGCTTACTCCTGTCATTTTGTGATTTGTTTTCTGGTTGTTTTGTATTTTTCTCTTTCTTCTTTCTTTCCTTCTTGTCTTCCTGTAGTGAAATTGAATTTCTCTGTCATAATTAGTTTCTGGCTTTTTATTTTTTGTGTTTCCATTGTCTGTTTCTTGGTGTTAGGTTACCATGAGGCTTGCAAATACTTTCTTATAAACTAATAATATTGTTTGCATAAACAAAAAAACAGCCAAGAAGAAAACTAATAAACACTTTATGCCTTAAATTCATTCCCCCACTTTTTAACTTTTTGTTTTTACTATTTATATCTTATTATAGTATGTCTTGAAAATATGCTGCAACCATTTTTGATTGGATCATTTATCCTTTCTACTTACGGTAAGTATAGTTTACACAACACAGTTACAGTGTTATAATATTCTGTTTTTCTCTGAGCTTACTAATACTAGTGAGTTTTGTACTTTCAGATGATTTCTTATTACTCATTAACATCTTTTTCTGTCTGATTGAAGTCATCCCTTTAGCATTTTTTGAAGGACAGGTCTGGTGTTGATGGAATCAGCTTTTGTTTGGGAAACTCTATTTCTTCTTCATGTTTGAAGAATAGTTTTACTAAATATACTATTCTAGGGTAAAAGTTTTTTTCCTTCAGCACTTTAAATATTTCATGTTACTCTCTCCCGGCCTGCAAAGTTTCCTGAAAAGTTTGCTGCCAGAAGTAATGAAGCTCCATTGTATGTTTTGTTTCTTTTCTCTTGCTGCTTTTGTGAAACGTTTTTTCATCTTTGACCAACTGGGAGTCTGATTATTAAACGTCTTAAGGTAGTCTTCTTTGTGTTAAATCTGCTTGGTGTTCTATAATCTTCTCATACTTGGATATGCATATCTTTCTCAATGTTGGGAAGTTCTCTGTTATTATCCCTTGGAATAAACTTACTACTCCTATCCCTTTCTCAATCTTCTCTTTGAAGCCATTATCTCTTATTTACCTCCCTAAGGCCTTTTTTTTTTTCTAGATATCATATGCATGCTTCATTGTTTTTAATTCTTTTTTCTTTTGCCTCCTCTAATTGTGCATTTTCAAATAGCCTGTCTTCAAGCTCACTAATTTTTTCTTCTGCTTGATCAATTCTGCTATTAGAGGAGTCTGATGCATTCTTTAGTATGCCAGCTGCATTTTTTCAACTTCAAAATGTTTAATTAATTTTTCTAAAGTTATTTTAAATTTTTGTGTAATTTAACTGATAGGATTCTGAATTCCTTCTCTTTGTTCTCTTGAATTACTTTCATTTTCTTAAAAACAACTATTTTGATTTCTGTAAAAGGTTTCATATCTCTGGTAACTGGTGCCTTATTTTGTTCATTTGGTAAGGTCATGTTTTTGTGAATTACCTTCACACTTGTAGATGTTTGTATCTAGGCATTGAAGTGCTAGGCATTTATTGCAGTACCTGCAGTCTGGATTGTTTTTATTTATCCTTCTTGGGAAGGCTTTCCAAATATTTGAAAAGACTTAGGAATTGTGATCTAAGCATGATTTGCTTTTGAGGGGACCCCAAGCCAAGTAATGTTGTAGTTCTTGAAGATTTGTAGAGGTACCACCTTGGTGGCCTTGATAAAGATCCAGAAGGATTCTCTAGATTACCAGGCAAAGAATCTTTTTTTTCTCTATCCTTGTTTTTTTCCCCAAAGAAACGGAGTCTCTATTTCTGTCCTGAGCACGCTGGAGCTTGGGGTACTGTAACATCAGCACACCTGTGACCACCAAACCTTGGACTGCGCTGGGTCAGACCTGAAGCTAACACAGTGTTGAGTCTTTCCCAAAATCTGCTGTAAGCACTCCTTGTCTATCACCCATGTTTACATAAAGCCCTTAGGCTCTACAATCAGCAGGTGCAAAGCCAGCCAGACTTACATCCTTTCCTTCTGGGCAAGGAGTTTCTCCAGGCCACAGGCAGGTCCAGAGGTATTATCTAGGAGCCAGGGAGTAGAGTCAAATACCTTTGAAGTCTATCTGGTTTTCTATTGTACTGACTGAGCTGGCATTCAAACCACAAGACACACCCCTTACCACCCTACCCTCCTCTTTCTAGTCAGAGGATCTTCATCCCACGGCCACTGCCACTTCAGGCCTACAGGGAATCCTACAGACTACTGCTGACGTTCCCTTAAGGCCAAGCGTTCTTCACTCAGCTTGTGGTGAATACTTCCTGGCTTGGGACTCACCCTTCAGGGAAATGAGCTCCCCTCTGGCCCAGAGCAGGTTCAGAAATGCCATCCAAGAGCTAAGCCCTGGAATCAAATGACCCAAAAACCCACTTTGGGCTCCACACTCCTGTGGTTGATCTGGTACCTAAGGTGTAAGACAAAATCCCCTCTACTTGTCCCTCCACTTTTCTCAAGCAGAAGAAGTCTTTCCCAATAGACACCATAGCTGATAATGTGCTGCGTCTCACCTGAAGCCACTAAGTCACAGAATCTCACTCAAGACCCTCAACATAGTACCTGGGTATTGCTGCTTGCTATTTAGGCCTTAAGGATTCTTCAGCTTGTAGGCAATAAATCCTGCCAGGACTGGTTCCTTCCCTTTAAACCAGCTAATTCCTTTATGGCCCAGGGAATGTCTAGAAATATTCAGAAACAAACGGATGGAAAGGGGGCCTTATGACTCTGACTGGTGCCTTATCCTGCTTTGGCTGTGCTGGTATTCAAGATGCATGACAAAGTCCTCCTCACTCTTCCATCTCCTTTCCTCAAGCAAAAGAAAGAGGTCTCTTTTGGAGCCGTGAGGTTGTAGCAGCCTGATGTTACTGGAGCGGTGATGCCAGTCTTCCCTTTGCCATCCTGGCTGGTGTCTCAGTAGGTTTGATGCCCTTCAAATCGACTGTCTCTGGGCCTAGTTGAGCCCTAGGACATGCCAAAGAGCTGCAGTCCTTATGGCCTAGATTGCCTTTCAAGTTTATTTGGGGACCCAGAGTACTTTAGCTCACAGTGGCAGGGTTGGCAGGAACTCAAGTCCTAACCCTATGACTGGCAATTCCCCTATGCTTAGGGCTGGTTTCAATGCTCCCTCCATGGGCAGGAATCTGCTTTGGCTTTCTGCTATAACGAGGGCAGCACTGACTTCAATGCCTCACAATTGCTGGCTCACCCTCTCCCCACAGCACAGAAACACTCTCCACATTAGGCTGCTGCTGAGGGATGAGAGAGGGGTGGTATCAGCAATTAGTGGCTGTGTTTTAAAATCCCTTCAGTGTCTCTTTCAGTCACATGAAGTTAAAACTAAATATTTTGAGTGCTCACCTAATGTTTTTTTTTTTTTTTAAGTGCTTCTTTTGTGTGTAGATAATTGTTTAATTTTAGTTGTTGTTGCTGGGGTGGTGATGATTGATGGTGCCTTCTATTCTGCCATTATTCTTCCACCTTTTCCAAGAAACAGATTTAAAATTAAATTTTGGAATAGCATTCCAAATGTATTTATGATTCATAATATGATAAGGTCTCAACAAAGTCAAAATCTGTAATGACTGAGGAATGAGTAAACAAGGTTTCCCTTTTTTGTAAATTCATATGAGTTCAATTTTAGATGGCAATAAATAAATATATGTAATATCATTTAATATTTATATATTTTATATAATATTATATATATATGCTATTACTACATATTAAATAATGTCAGGCTTTAAAGTCATAGTTTTAACTTTGTAAATATAATTTAGGCATATTATCTGATATTTTTAATGAAATTATTCACTTTTTCATTAGTGAAGGCATGAGATAGACAAATCACAATAAGACAAGGAAAAAAAGTTGTGGTCTTTCTGAGAATAAATACTTTGTGCTCTCAGACCAACTAGTCAATGTATATACTTGGTAACTTTGGGCTATGTATTTATTTAATATATATTTAATAATACTAATGCTATAAAAAGCCTACTAAGCATTCACAATAAAACCTTGTTTGTACTTATTCAAATATATTTGAGGCACAGAATATGTTAAGTCTCACTGCTGTCGTTGGATGTCTGTCCCTTCCAAAATTTATGTTGACATTTGATCAATATAAGGAGGTGTTTGAGTCATGAGAGGATATCCTTCATGAATAGATTATTGCCTCTCTTCAAAGTGAGGGTGTTCACTATTAGTATGACAAGAACTAGCTGTTAAAAAGAGCCCAGTTCATCCCTCTTTCTTGCTTTCTCTCTCCACGTGTGGTATCTTGCCCATGAAGGCTCTCTTTTCACTTTCTGTTGTGAGTTGAAGCAGCCTGAGGCCCTCAGCAGATATACATGCCCAGTCTTGAACTACCCAGTCCCCAAAATCGTGAGCCAAATGAGCCTAAATTCTTTATAAACTACTCAGTCTCAGGTATTCTGTAAAAGCAACAGTAAACAAACTAAGACATGTATTAATAAATACATAGATACTTCCAAGTAACCATGGTAATGGGTAGAGATGCAGATAACCAAGTAATACCTATTTAGATTTTAAATTCATAACATGAAAATTTTATATTATCTTTTATATCTTACTGATATTTTTATTAGAATGCTATTTATTAAATAGATTACAAAACTGAATCATGTTCACATTGTGACACAGAGAAATGCACTCTAAATTAGTAAAAGAAAGCAAATCTGGAGCAAAAAATTTGCTGCAGAAAGATCCACAAAATTGCAAAGCTTATGGGTGTTATTATTAATGTACTACTAATATTATTAATACTTGTCTGATACTGATTATTTAGTGAATGCTAAGCACATTGTATGAATTATTTTATTTTTTAAAACATTTTTTGTTTTTATAGCAACACTACAAGATATGTATTATTAGTATTCTTCCTTTTGTCGTAAGAAAGCTTAGAAACGCTTTAGGCTACAGATACAGTGTTGTCAAAACCAAGACATAAATCCTAACTATAGCATCCATATTCAACCATGACACTTTTCTACCATATAGTCATTTATTCACTATATTTAAATAAAAATTAGATCTTTTTAAAGTGTAATGTTTTGGGTACATCTGTGGTTTAAGGTAGCAAGTAATAAAGGCAACAAAAATATATGTATTATACTTTGAAGAACTGTATATAGATAAGTCTACATGGAACTAGAATGTAATACGCAGAGTTAAAATCATTATATGAACAGACTTGTGGGTATTCATGTTTTAAGTAATTTTAATTTAGAGTTTTAGTAATCGGTTGTGGTGAAATTTACAGTGGCCACCTTCTCCTACCTTCTTTTTTCTCTAGCAGAGCCTTCGTGATTGTGTTTTAGCCAGGGAGCATATGAGGTACAGTGTGGGCTTAACTGAATCTACAGCACTGTAACAGAAGGGGTGCCCAGCAGAGCAGAACGTAGGCGGGGCTTAATTAGAAGCTAGAGAGAAACTGAAGGCCTATGACAAGAACAAATCAATGTTTTTGATCATGAGACCTTGCAGAGGCTAAGCTGCTATTGTAACAGGAAAGCGGCACAAGCAATTGTCTTCAGAGGCCTTGACAAGCTGTGACACGCTCTTTGGGTCCTGGTTTATAAGACATCTTTTGATGCTCTATTGTAGCACTGCCATCCTCTTCCTTCTCCCCTTTAAAATGGGAGAAAAAAAACCCTATTCTTCTACTGTGGCTTTCCTTAGAAACATCCTTTACATTCTATAGACATGTAGACATTAAATAAAAATGGTTTAGAGACTGAAACATAATAAAATAGAGTCACTAAAGGCAGTAGGAGTTTGAATTCTGTATGATATTTTTCATGTTTGAATCACCTGGAGGGTTTTATATTGGATAAACTGTAAAGCTATATATAGTTTTTAACACAAAAGCCCAATAAATATATTATGTATGAGGATAAACCTTCCTGTGTCATTGAACTTATTTTTTAACCATATAAATTGTTGAATGTTACTAATTACTAGAAATCAGAAAAGTAGGAATTGTTAAAAGAGTACTTCTCTGTAAATATCTTTAAGATGGCTGATGTCCTTTCACTTTAGATTTTTCCATGTCATAAAATGACAACAAAATAAACTCTACTTTGTCTTCAGACTCCTGTCTCATATATAATTAATCAGTAATTATCATTGCAATGGCATTATTGTTGCCCTTTTATTTCATGTGTCCTCTTATTAGTTCGGCCTGAGAAACATTAGCTACAAAACTTAAGCTTACTTTTACGCTATATCCTTTAATAATTTTACTATAGTGTAATTTTCTACCCCTTAAGACCAGTCACTGAGTAAAGAACAAGTTATGTCACGCAAATTAAGCACATATTCTGCTCTCAGTGGGATGTAAAAGTATAAGTGGTTGTGAAATAATTACTAGTTTCCTCAGATATTGGGCATTCTTATTTGTTTTGTATTTCCAAATATACTATTTTTCTGATGGAAAAATTCTTACTAACGTTCAAGTATCTTGTATTTGTTAATGATTTTTTTTTTGCTAGTGAAACAATCACAAAACTAAATTAAAATATATAGGCATTAGGAACTGAATTATGAGAAATTGCTTGTATATTAAATGTGATAATAATATAGAAAACCTGATGCAGCATTTTGAAAAGTACATCTTACGCTGCCCAATAACGAAGAGCAGATATGTGCTAATGCTCTTCAAGAATACATCATTATCCTTATTAGTGTTTGACCTCTTTACCATACTCATGCATGAGAAACCCTCTTTTTCATCATGCTAATCTCAAATGCTACTAATAATAATAATTTAAAAATTATCCTTCATTGTAATTTGCTCTCCAAAATTCCTTCCTTATCTCTGCATCCATATGCTAGAACCCCTCATTCTCTCTCCATTTATAATTTCAATGGTTGCAAAAGTTTATCTAAAAACAAAGTATAAGAAAAACATAATAAAGAACAGCAATATTAATTACAATAAAATAACCTAACAATAGCACTTTCCAATGGCCAGGCTTGGTTCTATGTACTTCATATGGTTTATCTAAATAATTTCTCAAGTCCTCAAAAACAAAAAATGACAGCATCATAATTTGTACCCATGTTGACCACACGCCAAAGAAAATTTTATTAAACAAATGGCCAAAATGTCCCATACAGCTCATATCATACCCACCAAGTTCTAGCTATGTGCTTATTCCTATTCTTAACTAAAACAAGTCAATTTTTCACATTTAGCAGATTACCACATTACTTTTCCCCTTCCTCCCTATTCCCAATGACTCAGTTTTCTTCAATTACCTCTCTTATCTCCATATTCAGAGTAGAAATTTGGATAAGTTCAATCCAATTAATGTATGGCATTTTCCAGACAAGTTTTTGGTTTAAGTCTCCTGAATTAAGTCAATTGTGTCAAAGGAAAAAATTTTGTTGCTGTTGTTTTGCAGTGTTGCATACTTAAGAGAATGCTGTTTAAGCTTTCAGAAGAACATTATAAAAGGAAAGATGTCATTTTTTTTTTTTACCACAATAGGAACCAGATATAGGAAGAAGCCAACACCGAAAATTGCAGAACAAATTAAAAGAAAGAACTTGGACCTGATGACAATCCTGACCTTTTAAACATAATGAACCTGTAGCTTATCCTACCACTTTTTATTCCCATTAATTTTTATAAACCACTTAAAGGATTTTGTGCCACCTTCACCTAAAAGAATCCTGATACTAAGATTTAACAATATGTTAGGTTAATGTAAAGATGCTTTCTATTTCCCGGTATGTTTTAACTACCACTCATTAATTTGCACTGGCCTTTAATACCCTACATCCTGATGTTTTGTTTCTGTTTTTTTCTTTTTGTTTCCTATTTGAACACGCTACCTTACTGCACTCCCAGATTTTTCTATGTCTGTTATCATCACTTTGCCTGGTATCTGTGGCGCTTCTTGCTGTGATTCTCACTATTCATCTGTATCCAAACTCTTGCTCCTCAGGGATTCTTTGAACTTTACTGATCCTTCAGCTTGATTCAGCTATCCCCAATCTGGCTATTGCTACTCACAATTCAACAGGACGCCTCTCATAAACCTTCCTGCTAGCCATCAAACATTTCAATCATTTTAAAGTTAAATAAAAAAATAAAACAAAAGCAGATCATTTCTACATGATGGAATGGTAAGCTAACTCAGTTGCTATTCTTCGATCATTTTAGCTATACTAAGAACACTATTTTATGTTTATGGACCTAAAGTAGAAATTCGGCCAGCTGGGCGTACAGACAGCATTTACTTATAAATATTTAAAATTGCAAAATGGATTTTAAAAATATATATGTGATAAATCATGTTAATAATGACTATTTAATTTTGATCTGCTTGTTTTATCCTACCAAGCAGAAGCTTTATAGCTAAAGTTTTGGTTTTAGAAATGTTAACTATAGTAGCTATTATTGATATCCTTGATACCTCAATTCTTAAAAATTGGCTTTTTGGTCACTTGTTCTATTCATGTTTATTTTTCTTTCCAAATAGTGTGCATTATCTTTTCATAAGATCTATAGATTCCAATAAATTTTTTTCTTATTATAAATTCTTAATTTATCCTTTCATTGTGGAATATTTCTTTATGGCTTTATTATAATTAATAATTAAATTTTAAAAGACCACCTTTTGAGTCTCACATTAAAAATACACTACAGTTAAAAACATAATAAAATAAACATTAAAATGGAATAAAATATTTAAAAGCTCAGCAAACTAACATCAATAAACCAATGTGAAGAAACTTTTTTCACCCAGACTGCTGAGAAGGAAGCCAACCTGTAATCACATTTGGTGGTTCCTTATGTCAAAGGAAGATGCTTCTGTTTAACTGCTTCTTGCTTTTGTAAGCTTTTATTTTCTCAACTGTTATTGGTCATTCTGTCTTCTGAGGAATAAATTTTTTAAACATTTCTGGACTTCAAACTATGTGAATGGAGAGTCTTTTCCTCAAACAAAATCATATTAGTAAATGTACTTAACAATCTTTTAATAGCTAAATTGGATGACTCTATGTCTGGCTTTATTTGACCAGATCCAATTTAACTGATGCCTTCAGCATAATTAATCAGCAAATGCACTTTAGTGAATACCATCATTTCATGTCTTGAGGATAGTGCTAAATGGACTGGTTTTGGTATCTTGGGTCTTGCTTGTCATTCACATGACCACCTAGTTTTATTTTATTCTTCTTTCTGAGATACAAAAAATGCTAGTATAAATGCTCTGTAAATTGCTATGCTTTATTTGAGTTGACAAACATAGTGTTTGATGTGTTTTCCTCTTTACCAAAAGAAAAAAAATCAGAAAATTATTAAATGTCAAGAAAGGAAATAAAAATCCCTAGAGAAGAAAAATAGCATATTCGCATTGTCTTTAAAAATTATAGATACAATATTATTGCAATGGAAAACTACAATTAATGACACACTTTAGAATTGGAAAGATATCTGTTTATAACTTTGTCTCATGGCATTTATTTGTATAATATGAGATGAAAGTTAAAGTAGAAAAAAGTTTACCAACCAGCTGATTCAAACATCTCCAAATTAGATTACTTCTTATTCTTTCTCCAGTAAAATCCTAACCTCTTACTTTGTTCTCTAGACATACCAGTGGCCACCCCCTCTCTGCACATGTCATAACATGTCACAAGTTACAATTCTATCATTTATATATTACCCCAAAAAAATCTCTATTTTTATTTCAAAGTTGTATATTTCATGCTATCATCCCTAAATCTTAATTTTTACTCAACCTTGAGTGTCACGTAATCAATATTTATTTTTCACACTCTTTGATAGTCTGGAAACACACAAAAAAACTGCAATTATTCACTTCTTATTCACTCAATAAGCTAATTAATTACTAATTAAATGCCCAGATAATTACTAAATAGAAAAATATGTTATATACATATCACTTATTTATTATAAATAATTGCTTATGAACTGATATTGGTTAGCATGTTAATAGTACTATTATTATTATCATTCTTATTCTGTTTATATCACCATTGTTCAGTACGACTGAACTGAGGACACCTCCAACTAACATGGCAAACTGAGAAGACCTGCTACTAACAGGACAAATCTGAGATACAGATAGGGAAGCCTGGATTTGAAAAACATCTCTCAAAAAAAAGTTTCAAAAAAAAAAGCTGACAAATTAGTTGAAAGCGAAGACATTTTTCACAGAAGCATACACATTATGTAATTGTTAGGTTTGTGTGATCTCTGAGGAATAAAAATGCTATGAAGGCATGCTGTAATAGTGACATATGGTGGCATGACATACCCAGAACTCCAGTGACTCAAGGCCACTCATTCTTCAAGGTCGTGTAAATGGCATATCTACACAATGAGTCCCACTTCTTCCTCTTGAATCCAAGATGAAACTCTTAAAATTATTGCTTATAGTAATCACCTGCATCTCAACATGCAAATTTTCAGCATGTGTTAATTATTTACATAGCTAATGTCAAAAATTGTGCTTTTTCTGAATTTTCCATTCACTTCAGTAAAAGTATGTTCTTTTAAAAGAAAATTGTTTCATTTGATCTTTGAAATTTTAGCCAAATAATTTTAAAGAAAACTGCAGATATAGTTAAAGGAGTCAAGATTAAAAGTGTGGGTGTTTTTGTTTGTTTATTTTGCTACACTTTAACTTCTGGGATACATATGCAGAATGTGCACGTTTGTTACACGGGTATATACTTGCCATGGTAATTTGCTGCATCCATCAACTTGTCATCAAGATTAGGTATTTCTCTAATGCTACCCCTCCCCTAGTCACACACCCACCAACAGGCCCCTGTGTGTGATATTCCCCTCCGTGTGTCCATGTGTTCTCATTGGTCAACTCCCACTTATGAGTGAGAATATGCGGTGTTTGGTTTTCTGTTCCTGTGTTAGTTTGCTGAGGATGGTGGTTTCCAGCTTCATCCATGTCCCTGCCAAGTTAAATAATTAACTCATTCTTTTTTATGGCTGCATAGTATTCCATGGTGTATATGTGCCACATTTTCTTTATCCAGTCTATAATTGATAGACATTTGGGTTGGTTCCAAGTCTTTGCTAATGTGAATAGTGTTGCAATAAACATAGGTGTGTATATGTCTTTATGATAGAATGATTTGTAATCCTTTGGGTGTATACCCAGTAATGGCATTGCTGGGTCAAATGGTGTTTCTGGTTCCACATCCTTAAGGAATCTTCCACAATGGTTGAAATAATTTACACTCACACCAACAGTATAAAAGCATTTCTATTTTTCCACATTCTCTCCAGCATCTGTTGTTTCCTGACATTTAGAAAACCTCATTGTCTCAGCCCAAAATCTTTTTAAGCTGATAATCAGGATACAAATCAATGTGCAAAAATCACAATCAATCCTATACACCAATAACACAGAGCCAAATCATGAGTGAAGTCCCATTCACAATTGCTACAAAAAGAATAAAATACCTAGGCATACAACCTTCAAGGGATATGAAGGACCTCTTCAAGGAGAACTATAAACCACTGCTCAAGGAAATAATAGAGGACACAAACAAATAGCAAAACATTCCATGCTCATGGATCAAAGAATCAGGAGAGAGATCCAAGATGGCTGATCACTAGCAGCTCGGGATTGTAGCTCCCACTGAAAGCGCAGAGAACGAGAGGATGCCACACTTTCGGATAAATTTTTGCTGCTCACGCACCAGGTGATTCCCAGCGGAGGAGCCCCACATGTTGCCAGCGCGATTCTCGTGGCCGGCGAGGTGGTTTTGCCGCTGCCTTGGTGCAGCGGTTCTTGGTGCAGAGTAAAAGCACCATCAATCTTAACGCCGCTGTTTTGGCCGGCGCAGTGGGTTGCTCAGATTTTAGCGCCGGAAATCAACAAGTTGGACGTCCATTCAGAAACCCAACTATAAAGACGGTAATTATAAAGACCACAGATGGATAACTCTATAACGAAGGGAAGAAACCAGCCTAAAAAGGCTGAGAATACCCAAAATCAGAACGCCTCTCCCTCTACAGGGGATCACAGTTCCTCACCAGCAACAGAACAAGGTCTGATGGAGAAAGACTGTGTTCCATTAGCAGAAGCAGGCTTTAAAAAGTGGATGATAAGAAACTTCTGGGAATTAAAAGAGCTTGTTCTAACCCAACGCAAAGAAACTAAGAACTTCGAAGAAAGACTTGACGAAATGTTAACAACAATACACAATTTAGAGAGGAATATAAGTGAATTAATGGAGCTGAAAAACACAACACGAGAACTTTGCGAAGTATGCACAAGTTTTAACAGCCGAATTGATCAAGCAGAAAAAAGGATATCAGAGGTCGAAGACCAACTTAATGAAATAAAACAAAAAGACAAGATTAGAGAAAAAAGGATAAAAAGAAACAAGCAAAGTCTCCAAGAATTATGGGACTATGTGAAAAGACCTAATCTACATTTGATAGGTGTACCTGAGTGTGACAAAGAGAATCAATCCAAGCTGGAAAATACGCTTCAGGATATTATTCAGGAAAACTTTCCCAACCTAGCAAGGCAGGACAATATTCAACTCCAGGTAATACAGAGAACACCACAAAGATATTCCTCAAGAAGACCAACCTCAAGGCACATAATCGCCAGATTCACCAGGGTTGAAATGAAGGAGAAAATACTGAGGGCAGCCAGAGAGAAAGGTCAGGTTACCCATAAAGGGAAGCCTATCAGACTCACAGCAGATCTCTCAGCAGAAACCCTGCAAGCCAGAAGAGAGTGGGGGCCAATATTCAACATTCATAAAGAAAAGAACTTTCAACCCAGAATTTTACATCAAGCCAAACTAAGTTTCATAAGCGAAGGAAAAATAAAATCTTTTGTGAACAAGCAAGCACTCAGAGATTTCATCACCACCAGGCCTGCTTTACAAGAGCTTCTGAAAGAACTACTACAAATAGAAAGGAACAACCAGTATCAGCCTTTCTAAAAAATGCCAAAAAATAAAGAACATCAACATAATTAAGAACTTGTATCAACTAATGGGAAAAACAGCCAGCTAACATTAAACGGCAATATCAAACTCACATATATTATTATTAATTCAACTAAATCCCCCAATCCAAAGTCACAGACAGGCAAAAAAAAGCCGAGACCCATTGGTATGCTACATCCAGACCCATCTCACATGCAAGGATACACAAAGACTCAAAACAAAGGGATGGAGAAAAATTTACCAACCAAATGGAGAGCAAAAATAATAAATAGAAAGCAGGAGTTGCAATTTTTGCTGATAAAATAGACTTCAAAGCAACAAAGATCAAAAGAAGCAAAGAAGGACATTACATAATGATAAAAGGATCAATGTAACAAGAAGAGCTAAAGATCCTAAACATATATGCACCCAATACAGGAATACCCAGATATATAAGACTTATACAGAGACTTAGACTCCCACACAATAGTAGTAGGAGAATTCAACATCAGTATCAGACAGATCAATGAGACAGAAAGTTAACATTGATATCCAGGACTTGAACTCAGATCGGGTGCAAGTAGACTTAACTAACATTTATGGAACTCTCCACTTTAAATATACAAAATATACACTCTTATCAGTACCACATCACACCTCTTTACAGGTTTAAATGAAATATTTAAATGCTTGTTAGTTATTTTCTTCCCTCATTTTTTTTTCCATGTCTCTATTACTAAACACAATTACAGGCATGCCCATTTTTAGACTGCATTCTAGCCCGGGCAATAAAGCAACACCCCAGTCCTCTCTCCCTCTCCCTCTTCCTCATTCTTCCTCTCCTTCATTTTTTCTTTCTTTTTTTTATTCTTTCTCTTTCTTCCTTTCTCTCTTTCTTAAAATAAATAAATAAATAAATAAATAACTTCTAAGGAAAAAAAAAAGAAGAATCAATATTGTGAAAATGGCCATATAGCCCAAAGTAATTTATAGTTTCAATGCTATCCCCATCAAGCTACCATTGACTTTCTTCACAAAATTAGAAAAAACTACTTTAAATTTCATATGGAATCAAAAAAGAGCCTGCATAGCCAAGACAATTCTAAGCAAAAAGAACAAAGCTGAAGGCCTCACACTATCTGACTTCAAACCATATTACAAGTCTACGGTAACCAAGAGAGCATGTTGCTTGTACTAAAACAGATATATAGACCAATGGAACAGAACAGAGGCCTCAGAAATAATGCTACACATCTACAATCACCTGATCTTTGACAAACTTGACAAAAACAAGCAATGTGGAAAGGATTCCCTATTTAATAAATGGTGTTAGGAAAACTGGCTAGTCAGAGGCAGAAAACTGAAACTGTTCCCCTTCCTTACACTTTTTACAAAAATTAACTCAAGATAGATTAAAGACTTAAATGTAAGACCTAACACCATAAAACCCTAGAAGAAAACATAGGCAATACCATTCAGGTTATAGGCATGGGCAAAGATTTCATGACTAAAACACCAAAAGCAATGGCAACAAAAGCCAAAATTGACAAATGGGATCTATTTAAGCTGAAGAGCTTCTGCACAGTAAAAGAAACTATCATCAGAGTCAACAGGCAACCTACAGAATGGGAGAAAATTTTTGCAATCTATCCATCTGACAAAGGGCTAATATCCAGAATCTACAAGGAACTTAAACAAATTTACAAGGAAAAAAAAAACCATAAGTAAGTGTGCAAAGGATAAGAACAGACACTTCTCAAAAGAAGACATTTATGCAGCCAACAAGCATATGAAAAAACGCTCATCATTACCGGTCATTAGAGAAATGTGGGTGTTTTTTAAAGCATCCATGAGACAATTTCTTTTTTTTCTCTTTTGAATTATTATAATAAAATAATGTATATATTTTAATTTTGTTGTACTTTATATCAATTTTTCCATACACATTAACTTGTTTAATTTTCAAAACTACATTCTAAGGTATTATAAAAACCAGACTTAGACTAAATGAGATCTTGAGTGATATGATTTGGATCTGTGTCTCCATTCAAATTTCATGTGGAAATGTAATCCCCAGTGCTGGAGGTCAGGCCTGGTGGAGGTAATTGGATCATGGGGCAGAGTACTTATGAATGGTTTAGCACCATCCCCGCTTGGTGCTGTAGAGTGAGTGAGTTCTCAGGAGATTTGGTTGTTTAAATGCGCGTGGCACCTCCCCTCTTCCTCCTGCACTGGCCATGTGAGGTGTTCATTCCCCTTTTGCCTTCCACCATGATTGTACGCTTCCTGAGGCCTCTTCAGAAGCTGAGAAGAAGCTAGCCTGCAGAACTGTAAGCCAATAAACACCCTTTTCTTCATAAATTACCCAATTTCAGGTAACTTTTATAGCAGTGCAATAACAAACTAATACATTTAGTACTATTTAGATTTGGAACTATATGACAACAACTTTGTATGAATATGATTGCTCATGATGTGGCTACATAGCTACTCCACTCTCTCCAAAGCAAAGTACTTTTATTTAGTATACATACACAAGAGGTGAAATCCATGAGAGAAAGAGGGAAAGAACAAAATAATATAAAATTTAGGAAAATAATGTATTGAGCAGGACTGAAGGAAGCAAATGCAGCAATGAAGGAAAGTTTATGAAATGTTTCTGGGATGTGATGGTATTTTTACCACTAATACATATCCTCTTGTTTTGGTTCCTTTTAATTTGTGTCACTTGCAAGAACACAGATTCAATGTTTCTGTTTCATAGCAATTAGTTTTTGATTTTTATTTCATTTTTATTAATATTTTTTGCTTCAGATTTGCTCTTTCTTTACTTTGTATCTCATTGTTATCCCCCCTTATTTCTTCTTTTTGTTTTATGAAAAAATATACTATATTTCTCTATTTTCAGAAAAAAATAAATATTTAATTTTAATATGCATATGTAACTTATCAAAGTCTATAGAAATCAGTACATATATTATCTTTTAATCAATGCAAGTAATTCAATACATATACCATCCTCTAACTGAAGACTATATGTCTGATGCCACACACAACCCTTTTGACAGTGATGTCATTATTGTCATGTATTTAACTCTAACTTATCTCCTGTCATTCAACATTAATTAATACTAGGTAGCTTCTTTACTTGCCTACTAACCATCTCATAATGCCTACTCAAGAATATGGCTCCAGCCATACCTGCCCTCAATTTCTTTTGAAACATCAGGGATTATTTTTCCTCTATTGGGTCTTTCACAGCAAATATAAAATTCTGTTGTTTCTCATTTCTTCATTCAGCTACTGCCCCATTTCTTTAGTTCATTTTCCAGAATAACCTCAAATGTTTCCCTATACCATTTTCAGATACGTTTTCCTCATATTCTTATGAATCTACTCCAATAAACTTTTCCTTACAATGCTTAAAAATCTGTCTTGCCAAGATCACTAGTGACATTTATAAAATATCCAAGAAAAAATTCTGAAGTCTCATCTTAAATTGCCAGCAGGATTTGATTTGTTTCCTTGTATTTGACTTTGTTGGGGTAGGCATCTTTGTGACCACACTTGTCTGGTTTTCTGACAATCTCACTCCCTGTTCCTTCTCAGAATCCTCTTCATATTCATGATCATTGCTTACCAATCTCAGGCTTCAATCTGTGTTCCACTTTATGTGTTCTCACTTGCTTCGAAATTTCACCCAATTCCATGGTTTCAAATATCAACCAGCGAACATTTCACAATTTATTTTTATAGCGTAGCCCTCTCTTCTGATAATCATACCTATATATGCAACAGGTTATTTATAGTCATTAGAAACTTGTCTTATCTAAAATTGATCTTCTAATCTATTCCTCCAAGTTATTTCTTCCCAGTCTTCCCTATTTTAAGTAATGGCAACAACACACTCTCTCTTTGTCAGGTAACATTTTAAGAGTAATTTTGACTTCCTTCTTTCTTTCAACTTGTAAATTTAATGTGTCAGCACATTCCATTGTGTTTATCTTTAAAGCACATGGAATATGGCCAATTTTGAAATCATGCTGAAACCATTCTGGTTTGAGCTCCCATTACTGTTTGCCCAGATAATGGCAGTAGCCTCCTTACCTGTCTAACAAAGTCTACGCTTGCTCTGATTCACTCTATTTGCTAAGAGAAAGAGGCCATATTAAAAAATATGTCAAATCAGGTGACTTATCAGGTTAAATCTTCAAATAGCTTTACATATGACTCAGAAGAAAAACCACATAGCTTATGTCTTACAAATAAGGTGACTATATATTTATCATCCAAATTGAGATATATTTGAAAATAAAAAAGGATTCTAGTCAAAATTACACTGACCAACAGGTTAGTATACTAACTGGGATTCTCATGGACAAAGCTGGATATATATAGTTACCCTACTTGAAAAGTCTTGCCCAATCTGGTTTCCTGTTACCCCTTTAACTTAGTCTTCCTTTATTTACACTTCCATTCACTCTTTCAGCCATGTTGGTCTTCTTCCTTTGCTTCAAAATGCCAGAGGTATATGCAAATGTGTACTGTTATTTACCTGAAAAGTGTGACTCTAAGATATATACATGGGTCATTCCTTTAATTTCCTAAGTGTCATCTTTATGCTAGCTCTTTCTTACCAAGGTATTCAACATGTTAACTTCACAACACTGTCCCTCTTGCTATTTTATGTTTCTTTCATAGCATTTATCACCTTCAGACACATCATATGTTTATTATGTCTCTTTTCCTCCATTAGAATATAAGCTTTACGTAAAGAGATATTTTTGTACTGCGAATGTTCCTTTCCTCCTTCCCTTCCCCTCCCCTCCCCTCCTCTCCTCTCCCTTCCCCTCTCCTTCCTCTCCCTTTCCTTTCTTTCCTTTTTTTCTTTTCTGACAAGAGTCTCCCTCTGTTGTCCAGGCTAGGGTGCAGTGGTGCAATCTCCACTCACTACAACCTTCGCCCCCCAAGCTCCAGCAATTCTCCTGCTTCAGCCTCCAGAGTAGCTGGGATTAAAGGAGTGCACCACCATGCCCAGCTAATGGTTGTATTTTTAGTAGGGACGGGGATTTGCCATGTTGGCCTGACTGGTCTCAAACTTTTGGCCTCAAGTGATCTGTTCCCCTTCAGTCTCCCAAGGTGTTGGGATAATAGGCGTGAGCCACTGCACTTGGCAGAGAATGCTACTTTCTAATCCATTTGGGATTTAGATTTATGGAGAGGCATTTATCAAGGTCTGCGTTGGCTTATCTGGATTATGTTTCATCTCTCACACAGAGGTGTAAAAAACTCTTATGCACAAATTTATGAAGATTGACAAAGGCCCTCAATGCCTGATTAACTAAGTATGAATTGTTTAGTAGCAACTCAAGAACATACTTAAGAAGTTACACATCTTGTTGGCATATTTCTTTTTTTCTAAGTGGGATGATTGAGGAAAGGGGACATGTCAATGCAAGTATTTACTCCAACATATTGCCAGGAAATAAAGTTTCCTAGATAAGACTTTTTAAATTGATCAAATCTAATAAATAATTGCCTTGTGCTTCAATTTGATCTTATATTTAAAATGCTGCCAGATCTGAAAAGTTTAATTATTTATTAAAACTAATATGAATAGTCATGTTACTTTTTTATACATAACTCAGGGAATTAGGACACCAGTTACTTTCTTAACATTCTTTCTCATTATTTCTTAGAATCCCCATCTTGTCTCACATTTCTTTGAGTTCTGTATAAAACACACACACACACACACTAAAAAGAAGTAGCATCAATAAAAGTGAAATAAGTAGCATTAACTGTTGCTGATGTCTTCCAAGAAAACTGTACATTTTACCTAGGGTTCCCCAAAGCTGAAAAACTCTTTTCATATCAGAACAATGCCAAACTATGTCATAATTTTTACTGTAATGGCAGTGTCCGAAGTCTCTTAAGAAGAATTTCTTCTTCCTTTTCCTCTTTTGCTTCTCTCTCCAGGAAGGATCACAGTTAATGCATTGACAAGATAAAAGAAGAGAAGCATGCCATTATTTTTCTACTCATTCTTTATGCTATTGAAAAAAATTCCCATGCACATAGACTTGAGAAAAAAAAAGGCTAAGAATATTTGCCACTTAAAATTGGGTACCAATTTTGACTTTGCCTAAGACACTGTGATATTTGCTTATGGTAAATTCGCTTTATTATTTCTTACATTTCAGTAAATATCTTCTAAGGAAATAATTACCATATTATGAACAAAATATTTCCTATATATTAACATAATTTTGATTATTTATCTTCATCTATATATTTTCTAAAATACTATTTATTTTTTAATAAATGAAGAAAGAATAATTATTCTAGTCTATGACATGTTTTTAAAATGTTATGACATTTCTTTGTTAATTTACTAAAAATTCTTTAGAAATCAGCTGTCTCTAATCTCAAGTTTAACAAAGATGACAAATGATTTTGGGCAAACTTCTAAAATACGTAACTGTTAGAGAAGTATGTTTAGCATTTTCTAACACAATATGCAGTTAAATACTTCCCCCACAGACATTTCTGTTCCTTGCTGTATGATTTAATCAAAAGAAATATACATTGACTTTCTGATATTCAGATATTGTCTAAATATTCACACATATTCATATGTTAATTTACAATAGATTTCAAATAGCTTCTTGGATGTTCTAAGAATTTTGTGAGCACCAATTTTTTTTCAATTAAGTATTATCTGATAGAGGGGATAGGAACTTTAGATTCAAAACGACTGGGCTGTTACATAAACTACATAATTGTGGAAAATTAAACGTCTCTCCCCTCACCTTCATTTAGGCCTCTAAAAATGTAATTACACTTATGATTGTAAATATTTGAACCCAATCAAACTTGTGAAATAAAATGGGGGATTTTGTTCGTGTGCAGCAAGTTTTCTAAGATATCTGATAAAACTTCAGAACAGTCATGTATCTGAGACTTCAGATGAACTGAAATCAAGTCCTGGAGCAATGTAAAGAGGCCAGCAAGTCACTCAACCTTTATGTTGTGTATCATTTGCTGTGCATTTTTCTTCAACTCTAGTGTGTCATTATTAGCTTATAAGTTTACATGGACAGAAAAATACCCCTTAAAAACGCAGCTGTAGATTTTATTAATTTACAAATATGTTTAAACTTAGGCTAAACTTTCCTGCCTTAATTTCAATTGCTCAGTTCATAGACAATTATTGACCTATTTGTGTTCAAGTGATCACCCCTGGACCAAACATCTTGGGGCCAGAGCATCAACTTCAAATTTTACAAACATTTGGCTTCTGCTGCAATCAAATGAACAAGGTAGAATCAGGCGAGAAAAGATATTTAAACAGAAAAGGATGGCTGACTTTAAAATAGTGGCTTAACACTGTCAAGAAGCTACTATGAAAGTTGAAAATAGTAGGTGGTGTCTGGCTAGTAGCTGTTATTACACTTACATGTACAAACATTGTCATTCCAGTTAGGTAGCTCCCTGTATCGCCCTTCTGAAGTGACATAGTAGTTCCTTTAGCAATTTTATTGACTTCAGCAAACCAAATATTGGCCCAAGAGACTTAAGGATAACTTAGAAATTAGATATCATTCAACAGTGTTAAGAAAAGGAATAGAGGACTGCAGTAGATAAAATGTGGTGATTGAGAAGACCACATTTGGGACCACACTTGAAAAAGTTTCTGTGATTTATCTAACAATTAATTATTTAAACATATGTTTTAAGGGAGGCTTGAAGTCCTGTAATATTAAGCAGGTACAGAAAAAAAGAAATACTGCTTTATAAATGATATTGTTGTAAAAGCATTCAGATTGGCAAAAGTAGTTGATTTCTGAGTTAGTCTGGCTAAGAAACACCTATAAATATAGGTAAAAATTGCTGTGATATAATGATCAACATCAGCTCTTATCTTTTTGCATACTCAGCTAAATTACAATTCAAAAATCTTCTTGCTTCAAGCTGGAAACCGTGGCTATGTTTTAGACAACGGTAAAAATGATTTAGAAAATGCCCGATCCGTGGGCAAAGGATCTGAACAGACACTTTACAAAAGAAGACATCTGGAGGAGATCCAAGATGGCCGTTTAGGAACAGCTCAGGATTGCAGCTCCCAGTGAAAGCGCAGAGGGTGAGTGGACGCCGCGTTTTTATTGCCCACAGACTAGGAAATTCCCGGGCAGAGGTGCTCCACGCTCGCCAGCGCGGCTGTTGCGGCCAGCGCTGCTGTGCCGGCCAGCGCCGGCCGGCGCCGCTGCTCTGCCCCGCGCGGCTGCTTTGTCGGCGCCCCGGAGCCGCAGTTCTCCGTACAAAATACACCGGTCCGGGTGCCCTTTTGGCTGGCGATTGGAGCCACGGGAAGTCGCCCATATGCTGGTTCAAAAAGGGGACTGAGCAGAGAACCAGGACAGTAGATTCCAGGGCAAAAAAAAAAAGAAAAAAAAAGCGCCACAAACCTCAGTGCCGCTGTTTAAGCCAGCGCAGTGAGTGGCCGCAGGGGAAACAAACAGACCCCGGCGCCTCTTCAACAGGCGACTGGGACACCAACTTAAAAAAGGCTCTGAGGCAGGGAGCCAGGCGATCAGGCTCGGCTGGCCCCACCCCCATAAAAGAACAGCAACCAGAAACTCTGGATTGAGAATTTCACAGCAAGCGCAGCTGAACCCGGGACGGTCCAGCTCTGTGGGGGAGGGGCGTCCGCCATTACCGAGGCAGCCCGCCGTTGCCAAGGCAACCCGCCATTGCTGAGGCAGCCCGCCGTTGCCAAGGCAACACGCCACAGCAGAGACTCCACCCCAACAGAGGCGGGCCACCATCGCCAAAGCAGTTCTAACTACACACATATAAACAGGACTGCAGGGAAGTTCACTCGGCAGCGGGGCGCAGCCCACAGCAGCTCAGCAAAGCTGCTATAGGCCGACAGTGACTACGCTGCCTCCTTGCTGGGCTGGGCAGGTCTGAAGGAAAAAAAGAAAAAAAAAAAAAAAAGAAGGCAGCAGCATAACGAAAACTCATAAATAAAGCCCTAAATCCCTGGGACAGAGCACCTGGGAACAAAAAGCAGTTTATGAGTTCTGCTGCAGCAGACCTAAAAGTACCTGCCCAGCAGCTCTGAATGAACAACAACAGAGCTCACAGCTCACCATTTGAGCTCCTATAAAGAAAACACCGGCTCCTCAAGCAGCTCCCTGACCCCTATATATCCAAAAAGACACCTCATAGAGGAGAGATCAGATTGACACTAGGCGGGTATCCTTCTGGGACAAAGATAGCAGAAGAAGAAAACTGGTAACAACCCTTGCTGTTCAACAGCTGCTGCAGGTGAACCCCAGGCAAGCAGGGCCTGGAGTGAACCTCAGCAGACCTACAGCAGAGGGGCCAGACTGTCAGAAGGAAAACCAAGAAGCAGAAATAACCTCATGATCAACAAATAGAACGTCAATCTGAAAGATTTGAGACCCGATCTGAAAGCCAGCAACTACAAAGTCGACAGGTGGATAAATCCTTAAGGATGGGAAGAAACCGGCGCAAAAAGGATGAAAACACCCGAAACCAGAACACCTCTCGTCCTAAAAGGGATCACAACTCCTCGCCAGCAAGGGAACAAGGTTGGATGGAGAATGAGTGTGATGAAATGACAGAATCAGAATTCAGAAGGTGGGTAGTAAGAAACTTCTGTGAACTTAAAGAACATGTTCTAACCAAATGCAAAGAAACTAAGAACCTTGAAAAAAGATTTGACGAAATGCTGACAAGAATGGACAAAATAGAAAGGAATATAAGTGAATTGATGGAGCTGAAAAACGCAACACGAGAACTTCTTGAAGCATGCACAAGTTTCAACAGCCGAATTGACCAAGCAGAAGAAAGGATATCAGAGGTCGAAGATCAACTCAATGAAATAAAACGGGAAGGCAAGACTGGAGAAAAAAGGGTAAAAAGGAATGAACAAAGTCTCCAAGAAATGTGGGACTATGTGAAAAGACCTAATCTACGTTTGATAGGCGTACCTGAATGCGACGAAGAGAATGAATCCAAGCTGGAAAATACTCTTCAGGATATTATCCAGGAAAACTTCCCCAACCTAGCAAGGCAGGCAAACATTCAAGTCCAGGAAATACAGAGAACACCACAAAGATATTCGTCAAGAAGAGCAACCCCAAGGCACATAATCGTCAGATTCACCAGGGTCGAAATGAAGGAGAAAATACTAAGGGCAGCCAGAGAGAAAGGTCGGGTTACCCACAAAGGGAAGCCCATCAGACTCACAGCAGATCTCTCAGCAGAAACCCTACAAGCCAGAAGAGAATGGGGGCCAATATTCAACATCTTTAAGAAAAGAACTTTCAACCCAGAATCTCCTATCCAGCCAAACTAAGCTTCATAAGTGAAGGAAAAATAAAATCCTTTGGGAACATGCAAGTACTCAGATTTTTCGTCACCACCAGGCCAGCTCTACAAGAGCTCCTGAAAGAGGCTCTACACATATAAAGGAACAACAAGTACCAGCTCAACTAAAGGGCAAAACAGCCAGCTAGCACCAAAATGGCAGTATCAAATTCACACATAACAATATTAACCCTAAATGTAAATGGACTAAATGCCCCAATCAAAAGACACAGACTGACAAATTGGATAAAAAGACAAAACCCATCGGTGTGCTGTATCCAGGAAACCCATCTCACATGCAAGGATACACAAAGGCTCAAAATAAAGGGATGGAGGAAGATTTACCAAGCAAATGGAGAGCAAAAAAAAGCAGGAGTTGCAATTCTCATCTCTGAGAAATTAGACTTTAAAGCAACAAAGATCATAAGAGACAAAGAGGGACATTACATAATGGTAAAAGGATCAATGCAACAAGAAGAGCTAACGATCCTAAATATATACGCACCCAATACAGGAGCACCCAGATACATAAGGCAAGTTCTTAATGACTTACAAAGGGACTTAGACTCCCACACAATAATAGTGGGAGACTTTAACACCCCATTGTCAACATTAGACAGATCAACCAGACAGAAAATTAACAAGGATATCCAGGACTTGAACTCAGACCTGGACCAAGCAAACCTAATAGACATTTACAGAACTCTCCACCCCAAATCCACAGAATATACATTCTTCTCAGCACCACATCACACCTACTCTAAAATTGACCACATAATTGGGAGTAAATCACTCCTCAGCAAATGCAAAAGAACGGAAATCGTAACAAACAGTCTCTCAGACCACAGTGCAATCAAGTTAGAACTCAGAATTCAAAAACTAACTCAGAACCGCACAGCTTCATGGAAACTGAACAACTTGCTGTTGAATGTTGACTGGATAAACAATGAAATGAAGGCAGAAATAAAGATGTTCTTCGAAACCAACGAGAATGAAGACACAACATACCAAAATCTCTGGGACACATTTAAAGCAGTCTCTAGAGGAAAATATATAGCAATAAGTGCCCACATGAGAAACAAGGAGAGATCAAAAATTGACACCCTATCGTCAAAACTGAAAGAGCTAGAGGAGCAAGATCAAAAACACTCAAAGTCTAGCAGAAGACAAGAAATAGCTAAGATCAGAGCAGAACTGAAGGAGATAGAGACACAAAAAACCCTTCAAAAATCAATAAATCCAGGAGCTGGTTTTTTGAAAAGATCAACAAAATAGACAGACCACTAGCCAGATTAATAAAAAAGAAAAGAGAGAATAACCAAATTGATGCAATAAAAAACGATCAAGGGGATATCACCACAGATTCCACAGAAATTCAAACCATCATCAGAGATTATTACAAACAACTCTATGCACACAAACTAATAAACCTGGAAGAAATGGATAAATTCCTGGACACATGCCTCCTGCCAAGCCTAAACCAGGAAGAAGCCGAAACCCTGAACAGACCCATAACAAGGTATGAAGTTGAGGCAGCAATTAAGAGCTTACCACCCAAAAAAAGCCCAGGTCCAGATGGGTTCACAGCTGAATTCTACCAGACATACAAAGAGGAGCTGGTACCATTTCTTCTGAAACTATTCCAAACAATACAAAAAGAGGGAATTCTTCCCAAATCATTTTATGAGACCAACATCATCCTGATTCCAAAACCCGGCAGAGACTCAACAAGAAAAGAAAACTTCAGGCCAATATCCATGATGAACATAGATGCAAAAATCTTCAATAAAATACTGACAAGCCGATTGCAACAGCACATCAAAAAGCTTATCCACCATGATCAAGTAGGCTTCATCCCGGGGATGCAAGGCTGGTTCAACATACGCAAGTCTATAAACATAATTCACCACATAAACAGAACCAAAAACAAAAACCACATGATTATCTCAATTGATGCAGAGAAGGCCTTTGACAAAATTCAACAGCCCTTTATGCTAAAAACACTCAATAAGCTAGGTATCAGTGGAACGTATCTCAAAATAATAAAAGCTATTTATGACAAACCAACAGCCAATATCATACTGAATGGGCAAAAACTGGAAGCATTCCCCTTGAAATGTGGCACCAGACAAGGATGCCCGCTCTCACCACTGCTATTCAATATAGTATTAGAAGTTCTAGCCAGAACAATCAGGCAAGAAAAAGAAATAAAGGGCATTCAAATAGGAAAGGAGGAAGTCAAATTGTCTCTATTTGCAGACGACATGATTGTATATCTAGAAGACCCCATCGTCTCAGCCCCAAACCTCCTGAAACTGATAAGCAAGTTCAGCAAAGTCTCAGGATACAAAATCAAAGTGCAAAAATCACATGCATTCCTATGCACCAGTAACAGACTTAAAGAGAGCCAAATCAAGAACAAACTTCCATTCACAATTGCCACAAAGAGAATAAAATACCTAGGAATACAACTAACAAGGAATGTAAAGGACCTCTTCAAGGAGAACTACAAGCCACTGCTCAACGAAATAAGAGAGGACACAAACAGATGGAGAAACATCCCATGTTCATGGTTAGGAAGAATCAATATCGTGAAAATGGCCATACTGCCCAAAGTAATTTACAGATTCAATGCTATCCCCATCAAGCTACCAATGACCTTCTTCGCAGAACTGGAAAAAACCACCTTAAACTTCACATGGAACCAAAAGAGAGCCCGCATAGCCAAGTCAATTCTAAGCAAAAAGAACAAAGCGGGGGGCATCACACTACCAGACTTCAAACTATACTACAAGGCTACAGTAATCAAAACAGCATGGTACTGGTACCAAAACAGAGATATAGACCAATGGAACAGAACAGAGGTCTCGGAGGCAACACAACCTTTCTACAACCATCTGATCTTTGACAAACCAGACAAAAACAAGCAATGGGGAAAGGATTCCCTGTTCAATAAATGGTGTTGGGAAAGCTGGCTAGCCATGTGCAGAAAGCAGAAACTGGACCCCTTCCTGACACCTTACACTAAAATTAACTCCAGATGGATTAAAGACTTAAACATAAGACCTAACACCATAAAAACCCTAGAAGAAAATCTAGGCAAAACCATTCAGGACGTAGGTGTAGGCAAGGACTTCATGACCAAAACGCCAAACGCATTGACAACAAAAGCCAAAATAGACAAATGGGACCTAATCAAACTCCACAGCTTCTGCACAGCAAAAGAAACAATCATTAGAGTGAATCGGCAACCAACAGATTGGGAAAAAATTTTTGCAGTTTACCCATCTGACAAAGGGCTGATATCCGTAATTTACAAAGAACTAAAGCAGATTTACAAGAAAAAAACTAACAAGCCCATTCAAAAGTGGGCAAAGGATATGAACAGACACTTCTCAAAAGAAGACATACGTGAGGCCAACAAACATATGAAAAAATGCTCATCATCACTGGTCATCAGAGAAATGCAAATCAAAACTACACTGAGATACCATCTCACGCCGGTTAGAATGGCGATCATTAAAAAATCTGGAGACAACAGATGCTGGAGAGGATGTGGAGAAACAGGAACACTTTTGCACTGTTGGTGGGAGTGTAAATTAGTGCAACCATTGTGGAAGACAGTGTGGCGATTCCTCAAGGACCTAGAAATAGAAATTCCATTTGACCCAGCAATCCCATTACTGGGTATATATCCAAAGGATTACAAATTGTTCTACTATAAGGACACGTGTACACGAATGTTCATTGCAGCACTGTTTACAATAGCAAAGACCTGGAACCAACCCAAATGCCCATCGACGATAGACTGGATAGGGAAAATGTGGCACATATACACCATGGAATATTATGCAGCCATCAGAAACGATGAGTTTGTGTCCTTTGTAGGGACATGGATGAACCTGGAAACCATCATTCTCAGCAAACTGACAGAAGAGCAGAAGATCAAACACCGCATGTTCTCACTCATAGGTGGGTGTTGAACAATGAGAACACATGGACACAGGGAGGGGAGCACTACACACTGGGGTCAGTTGGGGGGAAATAGGGGAGGGAGGGTGGGGGGTGGGAAGCTGGGGAGAGATAGCAAGGGGAGAAATGCCAGATGTAGGTGATGGGGAGGAAGGCAGCAAATCACACTGCCACGTGTGTTCTTATGCAACAATTTTGCATGTTCTTCACATGTACCCCAAAATGTAAAATGCAATAAAATAAATAAATGGGAAAAAAAAAAAAAGAAGACATCTATGAGGCCAACAAACATATGAAAAAATGCTTATCACTGGTCATTAGAGAAATGCAAATCAAAACTACACTGAGATACCATCTCACACCAGTTAGAATGGTGATCATTAAAAAATCTGGAGACAACAGATGCTGGAGAGGATGTGGAGAAATAGGAACACTTTTACACTGTTGGGAGTGTAAATTAGTGCAACCATTGTGGAAGACAGTGTGGAGATTCCTCAAGGACCTACAGCTAGAAATTCCATTTGACCCAGCAATGCCATACTGGGTATATATCCAAAGGATTATAAATCGTTCTATTATAAGGACACATGCACACAAATGTTCACTGCAGCGCTGTTTACAATAGCAAAGACTTGGAACCAACCCAAATGCCAATTGATGATAGACTGGACTGGGAAAATGTGGCACATACACACCATGGAATACTCTGCAGCCATAAAAAAACAATGAGTTTGTGTCCTTTGTAGGGACATGGATGAATCTGGAAATCATTATTCTCAGCAAACTGACACAAGAACAGAAAACCAAACACGTGTTCTCACTCATAGGCGGGTGTTGAACAATGAGAACACATGGATACAGGGAAGGGAGCATCACACACTGAGGTCTGTGTGGGGTAACTAGGGGAAGGACAGCAGGAGGTGGGGGGTTGGGGAAGGATAACATGGGGAGAAATGCCGGATATAGGTGATGGGGAGGAAGGCAGAGAACCACATTGCCATGTATGTACCTATGCAACTATCCTGTATGTTCTTCACATGTACTGCAAAATCTAAAACACAATAATATATAATATATATTTTATATATATATGTGTGTGTGTGTATATATATATGTGTGTGTGTGTACATATATATATATATATATATATATATGTAGTCACTCCTGCCTCTGCCACTTTCTAGTATGACCCTGAGTGGGATACTTAATCCCTCTAAACCTTAGTTACCTCTTATAAAATAGGAACACTAGTGTCTGCTCATAGTGTCCTAGTGAGAATTAAAGAATGCAAAGCTTTTGCATAGCCTGACACATGCAAAGTAATCAATAAATTCTAATTATTTTATTTAAAAAAATAGAAAATGCCCAATCCTGGCTATATAATGCATTATATGCCATTATCTGCTTGGTATGTCTAGGTTTTTGAGGGTCTGGAAGTCAGCAGGGTCACCAAGTATAAGAAAGCTCACCCTTGGTTCCTGCTTATTGCAGTCACTTCGGATACTCAATAAGGAAAACCAAGCATGGGTAAAAACTAAAAGTTTATTATGCTAAGCCACTGATACTTGAGTTGCCTGTTTCTACATCTAATGTTCAACCTGGATATGGAAAGAGGTTTATAACATAAAGTAGAATAAAACTTCCAGAAGTTAGAACCAATAAACCAAAGAGATAGAAAATGGGGTGAAAATAAATCAAAATTAGAGATCTAAAAATCTAACCAAGAGATCTAAAAATCTAGCCAATAGGTGTTCTCAGAAGAGGAAAGATAATAAAATCACAAAATACTTATTTTATATTTTCTCTCTTAGCTCCACATACTTCTCATTGAAAATTGGTAAAATGGAGAAAAGGGTAAAGAAAAAAACTTTCAGTATCCTATCTCCCCAGCACCGCTACTGCTAAGATTTAGCATATTTTCTTTCACTTATCGTTTGAGGCTTAACTATAGTGGTTATATTATGCATATAACATTTATCTTTTTTCTTAACATTATACCATATAAAATTGTCATTATGATAAATTTTCTATAAGAATAAATATAACAATTACAAACTATATTATCATCCCTGCAATGTCATAATGTATTTAACAATTTTACTTAAGGCTGTACATTATTTCTATATGCCACATTTAATGCTGAATTAAGTATCTATATATTAACATATTTTGGGCTAATTAATATGACAAAATTATCAGAAGTGAAATTATCTCATTTTTAAAACTATAATTAATACTTACTTCCTAAAAGATATATATCTAATCACTAATATTAACACCTTTCCATAAGCATGCTTTTATGGTGGCAATTAGCAGAGGACAAAGCCCCTCATCAGTGCATGTGACTTCCACATATGTTTGGGTTTCAATTGTGTCCCCCTAAATGACATTGGAGCCCCAATGATCAATAGTTTAAAATGGTGTTGTTATTTAGAAACAGGGTTGTTGAAGACTTAAATAGTTCAAATAATGTCATACTGGAGTAGGGTAGGCATTGAATCCCATATGACTGGTATCTTCATAAGAAAAGAGGAAGCAGCCGGGTATGGTGGCTCACGCCTGTAATCCCAGCACTTTGGGAGGCCGAGGTGGGCAGATCACGAAGTCAGGCATTCAAAACCAGCCTGGCCAACATGATGAAACCCCGTCTCTACTAAAAATACAAAAAATTAGCTAGGTGTGGTGGTGCATGCCTATGATCCTAGTTACTTTGAAGGCTGAGGCAGGAGAACTGCTTGAATCCAGGAGGCGAAGGTTGTGGTGGGCAGAGTCCAGCCTGGGCAACAGACCAAGACTCTGTCTCAAAAAAAAAAAAAAAAAAAAAAAAGAAAGAAAAAGAAAAGGAAGACAGACACACAACTAGATTTAAGTTCTGCAGCTATAAGCCAAGAAATGTCAAGGATTGCAGGCAAACCATCAGAAACTGTAATGAAACAAAAGAATTCTTCCATGCCATTATCAGGGAGAGCATGGCCTCGATGACATCTTGATTTTTGGATATCTAGTCTCGAGAACTATATGACAAATTTGTGTTGTTTTAAGACACTGGACTTGTAGTCTTTGCTGTGACAGCTCTGGGAAATGGATATGACTTACTCATTCTTGCATGTCCACTGCCTGACACTCCTACTTCCCATTCTCCAATACAATCCCTATCAAACTTTCCTCTACTTTATTGTTAGCACTCTTCCAACCATTCTTCTCTGTTTATAGTATTGACTCAAGCAAATTCTTTATGTTTCATTCTTTGGGCTGACTTGGGTCTTGCCACTCATGTACTTTCCCAGGCAGAAGTTCAGTTTGCTTGAAAACCCCCAGCATTCTTTCACCTCTTATTCACTTCTAGGGCAGCAGATATCTTCTTCCATTTTCTGATTCTTTAAACAATGTTCTGATATCCTTCTTTTATTGATTTCTTCATTTAACGTTTTTATATTTAATCACCTGTTACCTTTAAATATCTTTTCTCATTCCCCAAAAGTCTTTTCTAACTTTACTTAAACATTCATTGAATCAATATTCAAAAAACCTCCTCACATTTACATTTTATTTTAGCATCCTTCTAACAAAACAAATAAAATTTACATACCATTAGAAAAAATATGGGAGGTTCTAGTATATTTATTATGACAATATCTTTTTTATATATTAAAGGAAAATATCTTACAGCTACTAGGGATCAGTACTGAGCTTATTCAATGAGTTATAGTTGGATTAAGTTGTTATTTACATTTGAAGACTTCATTTTTTTTCAACTGTGATGTTTAAAAATGGATTTTAATAATAAACTGCCAAATTATTCATTTTAGTTGATTTACAGCAATGTTTAGAGGACTTAGAAAGTTGATTAAAATAACTTGCTGTTGTATTTGTCATCCAAACCTATAAATTTTGTAGTACTTTAAAAATTTATTTGCTCAAATAAACTAAGCTTTTCGTCTGTTCTCATTCAGGGGTGGTGTAAAGAGGAAAGGGAAGGCAGCTGCTCCATAAATTTTATCAAGACTCAAGGCCCCAAATATACAATCTCAGTGAAAGTAGTTGTTTTCTAGGCCAATGTGTCATCTAGATAAGGCTCTTAGTCTCTGATCTAACACCGTTACCCATTCCTCTACTCCTTGGATATGAAAACTCTGAAGTCCCCACTGATGTTATTCAGCTTTTCTCAAATGTGTTCAAGACTCTGACTGAACTTTGCTCAGGCTCCTCCGAGCTCTTTTTCACTAGAGCTCAACCTTGGGCTTTGTGTTCTTCCTTGTAGAATCCAGCTTTAGCAGCAATCCTACTAAATCAATGCAGTGAGAATTCCCATGTTCCTTATCTAATCAAATTCCTCATCCCTCACCCTTGTTATCTGATCAGCCTGGCCCTTGTTTAGCAAGAATCTTGTCAAGTCAATTTAGCCATAATCCCTCTTATCCCTGATATTTTCTCTTAGTAATTTTCCATCCACTCACCCTCATCCTACTCCGTGGCTATAAATTCCCATTTATCCACACTGTGTTTGGAATTGAGCCCAGTTCTAAATGGAGGTGCCTTTCCTTCTACTGGAATAGTTGTTTTGTTTTTTTAATAAAATTTATCTTCACTATTCTAACTTCTGTCCAGCTCTGGTTTTCTTTAACAAAGGTAAGGCATTATTTAGAAATATCTAGAAAGAGGAGTGATGTATTTGCTGCAATCACATTATTTTTTCTTGTAAATAAGTAACTTAGACCTTTCTGAGAGAGAATTTTCCATGCATCTCATGTTTCTAAACAGCCCAGGTCCTCTTAATTAAAGTCATTTGCCGCCAGCTTAAGAATGTTTATATATAGAGAGATATTGCAGGATAGTAAATGCTGAGGAACATCTTACTGCCTGCCGAGGTTCAAGAGGTAAAAATATAGAGCTCCCCTTCCCTAAGTAAATTCCAGAATAATGATGTCTCTCTCCCTCTCTGGAAGGGAGAAGGTAGCCATTAGGCTTCTTAATTTCAGGATCACTTTCCTATAATGCACTCCAGTACGTGTGCAAGTACCATCTGTCTTATACCACGTTCTGTTGTTGAGATTAGAGCTTGGGGTATTGAAGCAAGCTGTTGCTTTGGCTTCTGATTTTGCAATGAGTAATAAACTGTCTTTGTCTCTGAACCAGAGGTAGACATTTTGTGTGTACATACATATGCGTATATATACATATTATAATATGTATTATATGTATATATATACATTTTTATAGTATATGTGTGTGTTGTGTGTGTGTGTTGTGTATATATATATATATATATATATATATATTACACATACAACACACACACACACAGTGGCAAGCAAATTTGTTAGCTCCTAAGTAGATTAAAAACTGAAACCCTTCTGACTTAACTTTCTGAATTAACAGGTCTCTGTTACATTGTCCATAATACCGATACAGTTTTAAATTGCTTTGTGCAAATTTGTAATATGGACTGTACAGAAGATCATCATATTTTATAAAATTAAGTGTTCTGATTTTGAAAATGTGCTGTGGTTATGTAAGACACCGCTCTCGTTCCTAGAAATGTACACTGAAGCATTAAGGAGTAAAAGGGCATGATGTCTGGAACTTACCTCAAGTCATTGAGATAAAATAATGCAAAAGAAAAAAATTCTAATAAAATAAATTTAGCAAATGTTCACAACCGGTGAAACTGGGTGAAGATATAAGGGAGCTTCTCAAAAGGCTACCATGAAAGCTTATTGATCAGCTATAGCTATTTTGCATTAAGAGAGAATGCCACGTTGACCAAGTCTTAGTAGTATCTCAAAATGAGTATATTAATAGGACAGGCCAGGTGTGGAGGCTCACACCTGTAATCCTAGCACTTTAGGAGGCCTAGGTGGGTGGATTGCCTGAGGTCCGGTGTTCGAGACCAGCCTAGGCAACACAGTGAAACCCCATTTCTACTAAAATACAAAAAATAAGCCAGGCATGGCAGCGTGCACCTGTAGTCCCAGCTATTTGGGAGGCTGAAGCAGAAGAATGTTTGAACCTGGGAGGCAGAGGTTGCAGTGAGCCAAGATCGTGCCACTGCACTCCAGCCTGGGTGACTGAGAGAGACTCCATTTCAAAAAAAAAAAAAATGATAAATAAGGTAGGTCTTGCCAGATGGGAAACTGTTTAGAATGGAAAGGAAGTGATAATAAATTCCCTTTGGATTGGTGAGCACAAGAGAGTCTCAATGAGTAAACTATTAGTTTTAAGTAATCTGCTACGTTGTTCACAGTCTTATCTCCCTTGAGTAGTTATTTCATGGAGAAGCAGCTAACATATTTTGCTCGATCCCAGTATTAACACTGGGGCAGAAAAGTATGTTAGTTTCAGTTACCATTTTGCAAATTTTTAATACATTTTAATTACAGCAAAATAAAAATTCATAAAAAATGCATATGACCCTCAGCTATCTAGGTAGTCATTAGGGGTAAAATATTTTAAAACTGGAAAGGCTGTCTAAGAAGAGAGACTGAGAAATTAAATGGATGAATGGTTAAAGATTTCTATGAGTTATGCATCATACTTTTACGGTCAAATAATATGAGACTAGCATAATGTGTCAACTACATTTTTCTCATTAGTTAAGTCGGATTACTGATTAAAGAAGGAGTCTATAATCCCTGTACCTTCAGAAACAGTTTCTTTTGTTTTATGCAGAAGTCAGAAATCAGGCATGAATGCACAAAAACATGCATTGCAGGAATACATATAATGTCATTTAAAAGTATGCTCTAAATAGCCATTGGAATACATATAATGTCATTTAAAAGTATACTCTAAATAACCATTGGAGAAGGCACATTAAAGCTGGTTTCCAACAAGTGATTGTTATTATTTATGCTGCAGTTGTTTGATCTAAATGTTTGTACTCATTGTTGTGCAACATAATTGTATGACAAACTTGTCAAGAATATCAGCAACCATAATTATTCACATTATAGGATTTTATTTTTCTCTTTCCACAATACTTTTAAGTTAATGAATTTACTGGGTGAAGAAGCTCAATGATATTAAAATGTATCATAAGACTCAAGGAAATCAATGTTATCATCTTAAGCTTTAAAATACCTTTGCATTTCCCTGTCATGATTGTACAAATGTATATGTTTCTTATTGAAGTTCCAATGATTTCCAAATATAAAAGTCCAACATTCTATTTTCAAGCATCCCTAATAGTCTAACTACTTTAGAACTTATGTTTGAATATCAATAGGTGTTTATAAACAAATATTTATATAATGGCACACACATATCACTAGCTATTGCATATATTATAAAATATTTGAGCAATGCATACTCAAGATATTAATGTCTTCAAAATTAAAAGGCAAAAGAAATTATTCTTAACCCATTATATATAATGTTTCTCTCTTCCTCTTCTCTCTCTCTTTCTTTCTCTCATTCTGTATGTATAAACACACACATATGTAGCCATATGCTTCTTCTTTGAGAGGAAAATTTCTCAGACCTATTTTTTTACGTCACCTTCTGCTCTTTAACACGCTTACTTCCTCAGAAGTTGAAATACCAATTCTCAGCTACTTAAATATTTTCCAGTGTTATAGGGAAAACAAGCAAAAGTGTTGTGTAAAAGATGCACAATCAAGCTTTTTTTGAAATAGATGGGTACGGATTGTGGAGCCTCATTTGCATTTTTCAAAACCACATTTACACATTTTCCTGTGGTATGAATCTGTGGATCTATGGTGACATGTTGGTATTATACTTCTTAAAGCATGATCACAGAAATAGATCTATGAATAATTGAGAAAATGGAGCTGGCCTAAACCACAATAATATAATTTAATGTATTCATAAGTAACATATCTGTACTTATGTATTTCTAGTGATATAGAGTTTTTATGCTAAATTTATAAAATAACTGTCACGTTAAAGATTATCTTGATCACCACCAATCTACCAGGTTTATTTATCCCTGATAATTTATTCAGGTAGATCTATTTTTAAAAGTTTGTCAAGACAAACAGTGATTTAAAAAAAAAAATTATATGGTGCTTTTAAAAAACAGGCAGTAATAAATTATCTTTTATCAAATTCACTTTTGACTGTTGAGGCAAATTGCAGGTACTACATCTTCTGTGTGAATTTAGACATACTGTTTAACTTTGTGATGATTCTTTTCATTTGTCGAGGCCACATGTTAGTGGAATAATTAAATTATAGTTAAGAGGAAGGCCGGAGCAGACTTAGAATCCATATTCTGCTATGTTACTACCTATATGACGTTAGCAAGTACAAGTATCCCTGTGCCTTAGAATTTTCATCTGAGAAAAAAATTTCCTACCTCATAGGGGTCTTATGAGTATTAAATGAGGTAATTCATATAAACATTGAAGATAGTGCCTCTTTTATAAAACACACTCAATAAACACTAATAGTTAATGAACCAGCATGTATGTATTGAAGATGTGAATGCTACATACTATTTCTTAGATAACAGAAACAGCCACTCTCATATCTTGTTTACAGGAATCAAATTTTAAAATGTATATAACCTTTAAATTAGCTAGTAAATATCTAGGAAGTTATCTTGTAGAACTTATTCACAAAAGTTTACAAGATTAATGTCTAAAGTTGCATTACTGATAATATTAAAATATGGGAAAATAACTAAATTTTCACATTGAAAATGTCAAAAGCTTATCAATCCTATGGTTAGTTAACTTGGAGTTGATGCAAAGATGACAAAAAGGCTACATATACTGTGAATAAGGGGAAATACAGAATAGTATGACCTTATTTAAGAAATAAATGTGTGTAAAAAAAGGTAATTTAAGAACACTATTTTATAATAATAACAACAAAACCGCTCAATATATTAACTAACCCATATAGAAAAATGTCAGCATAGCAGCATATGATATTCCAGAGTCAAAACTAGGTATCTTTGGTCAGAGACATGCATGAAATTATGGTTATCTATTTCATATATGTCTGTATTTTTGAACTTTTAATAATAAACATTATTTTTATAATAATAAAAATAAAATCTAATATTAAATCTACTGAAAACCCTGATAAGCAATGTACAAAATAAGAATTTGTGGTTTCAACCAAATCACTATGTTACTCTAATGTCAAAAATTAATGTGTTCATGGTGAATTCAGTCTATCCAATGCTTCCAAAGTACCTTCATTAGCTTTGTTTATACTACTATACCTGCCTGCACTTTTCTTCTCTATTCAAATTTTGTCTATCTTTTTACCACACATTCTTTATGAAGCCTCATTCACCTGTTTAATTAATAATGTTTTAAATCTCTTTGAAATTTCTTGCTCTGCCTTTCAGTTTAACTGCCATATATCTTAAATTGCAATACTCTATTGCTGTATCTGTTTGTATATTTATATATGTAATATACAAATATACATATATATTCTTCCTAGCTTGGTGGCTACCTCTTTGAGGGGGTGCCTATTATTAATAACTGTATTTCTTTACCTCCTCACAAGATCGTCCATAATTGTGTCTGCATAATGCAGGTGGAATTGCTTACTTAGTTGATTGATTGACAAAGTAATTACAATATGAGTAAACTAACGGTCATTTTAGCCAATATTTACATACTGAAGAAAATTATTCCCAACTCAAAGTGACAAAAAGTGCAGATTCAAAATTTTCTATTGCCTGAAGAAAGAAATAATGAGGTCTCAGTCTACAGGGAAAAAATCTTAAAAAGTCATTTTCGCAGAGTACTTCTAGCAAAATAGACTTTATCTATGCTCCTGAGAAGTCCCTAATATCCAGGAAATCAGGAGACTGAAGAAGTCCCAGAACATTCTTCAAGGTTTGGCTTTGCCTGGAGCAACTTGGTGGAAGTTACACCAGCCGCTACTGTTGTCTAGTAGGCAAGGTCACATTTTATTATTTTGTTTAAGTATTCTGATATTTTAAGCAAAATATTTTTCCTTCGAGAAAAGAGCAGTAAGAAAATGAACTGAGTATATTTATTTACTATATGAGCCAGCCATTGCACTTATGCCAAGAATGAAGAAGGCAATACATAAATTCTGTAAATACCACAGTTAATAACTAAGCTGTAGACCACACACATCCCCACAAAAAAATTAAATGTGAAATAAAAATTTAATATAAGGCATCAAAAATAATAGGTAAACTGGATCTACAGGATTATAAGGTATTTAAAGAATAATATCTTGGTACTGAAATGAGTGATACAAGAAGAAAATATTTAATGTCAGTAGAAATCACCCTATAAATCAATTAAATAAATGTGTTTCTGATCATGAAAGCTCCTTGTGTCTAGTCATAGGTTCTTTATTCATTTACTTTTAACAAAAAGAAACTTATAAAAATGACTGTATTGACGTTCATTTTAGAAATGAGAAAATTGAGGTCCAGAAAGGTTAACAGACAAAAACAGTAGTAGAATTTGTTTCAAGATCTCCCTATTCCATTCTCTTCAAGTACCTTTCATGGCTGAAACTTGTTGAACTCATCCAAAATATTACCAGAAGATGTGTTAATAAAGCTAAATTTATTAGGTCTTTTTGCATTAGGAAGCACACTATATTGAAAGTGTCTCAAAAGGGGAGAAAGAGGGACTTTTTCATTTGATAAGTGGGTTAAAGCACATCTTTCTAGGTGTTGCACTTTTTAGGATTGGGCAAAGTTTGTTATATAATATTGGTGGACACAATGCAGTAACTATTTTAAACTGGGTCTTGATAAGAAAGCTATACTTGACAAGTAAGCTCTTTGTCTGCTTCTAATAGTTCTGGTAATTTTCTCAAAAAAAAATGTGATAAAGATATTTATTGGTTTACAGTCTTATCTTTCTCATGCAAAGTTTTCCTGAAAAACACAACTAAGTCATGTTGAAGCCAATAATCTACATTCTTGGGCCAGGCGTGGTAGCTCACACCTGTAATCCCAGAACTTTGGGAGGCCAAGGCGGGCAGATCACCTAAAGTTGGGAGTTCAAGATCAGCCTGACCAATATGGTGAAACCCCATCTCTAAAAAAATAAAATAAAATATAAATAAATAAATAAATAAATAAAAATAAATAAAATGTGGTACACATATACCATGGAATACTATGCAGCCATAAAAATGAATGAGATCATGTTCTTTGCAGAGACATGGATAAAGCTGAAAGCCATCATCCTCAGCAAACTAACACAGGAACAGACAAGCAAACACAGCATGTTCTCACTCATAAGTGAAAACTAAACAATGAGAACGCAGGGACATGGGGAAGGGAACAACGACCACCAGGGCTTGATGTGGAGGGGCTATAGAAGGGAGAGCATCAGGACAAATGACTGATGCATGTGGGGTTTAATACCTAGATGACAGGTTGATAAGTGCAGCAAACCACCATGGCATACGTTTACCTATGTAACAAACCTACACATTCTGCACATGTATTCTGAAACTTAAAGTAAAAGTTTTAACAAATGTATAATTGTGAGAGGTGAATATTATGTTTAGGGACTGCTATGTTTTGAAATACTACCTTCTTGGTCTCACAGACTCCTTGGGTGAAAACTCCTACATGCTTACTGGCTTTGTTTTCCTAGCAATTCTGCCAATCCTCAAACCCTTACCTGCTGGGTTTTTACAACTCTTTGTGCTTCTTGCAAAGCATGATATGAAGAAGTTTGAGAACAGAAGTAGGCCAACCAGATTTTATCTTAAGATTTTACTGTTTCTAATGAACAACCATATTATCTCCTTCTGGAATCAAGATAATTATAACTATTTTTGAGATGGGGAAACTGGGGGCCAAATGCAATGAAGCTTTTCATTAGGAAGGTCCAGAAGAGGGGATGTTGAAAGCTAATGTAAAATCACGGTTTTCTTCATATTTTGGTTCACAAGTCAGATGATTGGTTATCATGTTTTAGTTAGGTTATATGTAAGTGTTACTGCTTCAGAAAAGCAGGAAACCCATTGTCTGCAGTAGCAAAAAAGACCAGGAGATATCTTAATTGCCTCTTAGTTTATATCTCACAAGTGAAGAATGTGCTTCCTTGGGATAAATTATCTTAATTTATTATAACAAAGGAGAATTGTTTTGATTATTTCACTTGAAATTTTATCTTTGGCTCTTAACACTGTTTATAATTCAAGCCCTCTTTGTAACCAACATCATTTTACTAAAACAAATAATATAATATATACTTAATTGAACACATAAAATCCAATCAGATAAGATTTCTTAGACTGAAAACTCTTAGCTTAAATGTTTTAAGCTCGAAAATCAGTGACAGGCTTACATAATAAGGGCTGAAGTCAGTAACAACCTTAAAGCTGTTTAGAAAAGCATGCAAAAACCTACCAAGAAATTTTCACCAAGTTTTCTCAGGAATTTTGAGATGTGAATTCATTCCTGTGTCTTCTGCCCAGTTCTCACAGGCATCACCCATGACTCAAGAATCTTTGTATCAATAGCTTTGTCATTTTCATCCTCATATCACCACAACCCTTCCTTTCTGTTTCTCATTCTTTCCACATATCACCTCTCATTTTATTTTTTCTGTTGGGTCCTACTGATTATATATTCTTTCAAACACGCATTTAAAAATACACATAACATATAATGAACTATTTTAACCATTTTTAACAGTATAGCTCAGGAATATTAAGTATATTTACATTGTTCTGCAACAAATCTCCAGAAATATTTTATCTGGTAAAACCAGTTAGTCACCAAGGAATGTGTAGAATAGGGATGCAGAAGGAAATAAGTAAAATAATACTCCATATTAAGACAACTGAGTAATTTAGAGGACCAAAATGAAATAGAACTTTTTATGGCTCTAAGGGTAAAAGGTGATAACTACAATAATACAAGAGTGTGAATTAACAGGGATTCCTGGGAGTATACATTAGTACAACTGGGAAAAAATGTATTATGTAAACACTAACCATAAATGACTTGCAATAGTTCACAGCTTTAAATAGCCACACAAATAGACTTGAAAGTGAATAAATGTTGAAGAAATAAAAAAAAACTTTATATTGATCAAAGGGACTGCCAAAGATGCAGATGTAGCAATTATAAACATATATGCACCCAACAGCAGAGACTTGAAGTATTTGAAATAAAAGTGACAGAATTAAAGGGAAAATTAGGTGCTTCTCTATTAATAGAAATTTTAATACCCTACTATCACTACTATATAGAAAAACTAGGCAGTATACTAAAAAGGTAATATAAGGCTTGTACAACACTGTAAATTAACTAGATCTAATCTATAGAACACTCCACCACCAAAAGCAGAATATACATTTTTTTCAAGTGTACAGAAAACCTTCTTAAAAATGAGCCATATGCCAGACCAAAACACAAGCCCCATCAAATTTAAAAAGGATGAAAAAATACCGAATATATCCTTTGACCATAAGAAGATACAATTATACATCAATAACAAAAGGGAATTGGAAAATTTACCAATACATGGGAATTGAATAACATACTCTATCAAGAAAGTGAAAAGACAATCCATGGAATGGAAAAAACAACCTAAACATTAAACATATAAAAAGGCACTTGTATCTAGAATATATAAATAACTCTTACAACTCAATAATAAAAGACAAAAATAATCTTATTATAATGAACAAGGAATCTGGCTAGGCATTTATTCAAGGATGACATAAAAATGGCCAATATACACATAAAAAGATGTGTAACATAATCACCAGGCAAATGTAAATGAAAACCAGAATATTATAACAATTTATACAGATGAGAATTTGGAGAATAAAAATATCAGTTAACAGGTATTGATAAGGATACAGAGAAATTGAAATTAGTATAAATTTTAAATGGTATGGCTGTTTTGGAAAATGGTCTGGCAGTTTGTCAAGGGATTAAACATAGTGGTACTATACAATTCAGTGATTCTAATCCTAGGTAAATAGACATGAGAAACGAAAACATATGTCTAAACAAAAGGTTGTACGTTAATATTTTAACAACATAATTAATAGCCAAAAAGTAGAAGCAATGCAAATGTCCATCAACAGATAAAAGAATACACAAAACATGTCTATTGATGAAATATTATTCAGCAATAAAATATAAAAGTACTGATATTGCTAGAGCATGGATAAATCTTGAAACATTATGCTAACTGAAAGTAACCAGAAGCAAAACACTTTACATTTTATTATTCCACTCATTTGGAAGACAAAAATGGAAAACAATATTATGTAGACAGAAAATGCATTAGTGGGTGCTTAGAACTGTGAAGTATTGGGGAGAGCTAATGGATATGATGCTTGTTTTTGAAGTGATGACATTGTTGTAAAATTGACTAAGGTAACCATTGCACATATCTCTGAATACACTAAAAACTACTGAATTGCATAATGTGAATTATATGATATGTATACTATACCTTTAAAAAGCTGAAAAAATAATGACTATTAATAACATATGTGTCTAGCTGTTCTGAATCCAGAGAAAATCCACAAAAACTCATGACTCCACTTACAATGAGAAACTTCACACTTAAATAAGTGTAAGAGAGGTGAAGAAAGGGAGTCCCTTTGGTATAACGTAGCTTATTAATGATAAATCAAAGTATCTTCACCAAACATACATATAGTTAGAAAGCAAAATTTTCAATATAAAATAAAAGAGATGAAAGATGTTAAGAAAGAACCTACAATTTTCAATCGTAGGTTGAATTAGGAAAAACAATATGATGTTACTGTGTTTTCTCTAAATATTATGTATTTTGGGGAGACTTTTGGAAGATAGCAGATAGGAAACAGAGCTAACATGCATCTCCCTCTTGGATGGACAGAATAGCGTGTGGAGACTCACATTATGAACTTTTGCTCCAAGAGCTACTGCAGGAATGTACCAGGAAAACGGAAACAATTCACAGATCCTTTGAAAAACACAGCACACCTCTGCAAATTCCATGAAGTGGGTGAAAAATTGTGTGTTTCAAAATTGTGAATGAGGGAAAACCTGCCTCTGAACACACATCCCCCCTGGAGAATCTGAAAATTGAGATCATGGAAGAAGAATTTAGCCTTATCTGGAGCCAAAATTGATTTAGGATGTTGCTTAAAATATAAAAGTAGAAGCATCAGCGGGAAGAGTCTCATAGGTACTCCTATCTGCCAGCTCAAGCCCAGGGAAGCCATCACTGACAATACCTCACAGGGGCCTTCAGGGAAGACAAACAGTGGAATTAGGGAGGGTTAACAGGGTAAAGTAAGCTTCCAAATGAATTTTGTAATAATATCGAGCATGCACAAACTTTTTGTGAGCAGAATCTGGGGGTAAAGAAGAAGTCCTACAGATATGAGTGCAGGAGCCGCCACTAACATTGTGGACAGACAGGGAGGGACAAGGCCTGAAAGCCTCACTTGCTTGTTCATGGGGAAGCTTATGACCTGGGGCAAGGTCTGAGTTCCTCATGCAGGCTGCCTGCATCTAAACTTGGTGCTGTTAGCGGGGCACTGCAGGGGCCAGACCAGCCTCACCAACTGCATGGGAATTGGGTGAGACTTTTGCTACTGGCTATTCCCCCCTTCCCTGGAGAACTATACAGAACAGCAGATTATTATTTCCTATATAATCCTCTCTGAAACATAATCCCATTGACCTCCATGCCCCACAATGGCCATAGGAAGTCCTGCCCAAGGAGAGTTCAGAACTGCCTAACCCTGCCCCTAACTGATGGTTTTTCTCTACCCACCCTGCTAGCCAAACACAAAAGACATACACTTTTGGGAGCTTTATGGGTCCACACATTGCCTGAGAAACCAGAATACCCACCCTGGCCAACTTAGGACAAGCTTATATTACATTGCTAATACCACACCTGGTGTTCTCTTGAAAGTACCACCACCTGGCTGGAGGCCAATGATCTCAGGCCTTTATAGCAACTCATGACAGGATAACTTTGCTCCCAGAAAAAAGAAAACAATGACCAATACCACCAGCAGCAACATCCTGGCTAACCAGAAGTCCTGAGTCTATCCATGTAACACCTTCACTGCTAGCATAGCTGGCATTTGAGAAAGCCAACACACTAAACAATCTACAAACAAAAACTTTCACAGAGTATACTTCACTCCTCTGCCACCCCCACCAGAGTTGGTGTTGGCATCCATGGCTGGAAAACCTGAAGACAGATCACATCACAGTGCTCTTTGTAGATATCTCCCAGAAACAGCTTAGAGCCTGGTAGCCCTACTGGGTGGCTAGACCCAAAAGAGCAATAAAAATCACTGCAGTCTGGCTCTCAGAAAGCCCCATTTCTATAAGAACGGGGAGAGCACCACATCAAAAGATCACCCTGTGGGATAAATGAATTTGAACACCTGGCCTTGAATTCCAGATCTTTGTACTGCTAGTTTGTTCCTCACAGCAGAGACACAACTGCAGTGCTGGGCACAGTAGGGAAAGTCTGCATCTGTAACCCAACAGGCAGGCAGCCTCTGTGATCATGAAGGGCCTTGGAGAAGGGGTCCTTGTTCCCCTCTGGCACTCCACCACAGACACAACTGGGGCTTCTCACCTAGGAATGCAACCTAGAGGCACCTATAGTCAGACTTTCTGAAACAATTTGTTACCCCAGAACAAATGGACTTAAAAGATATTCACAGAACATTCTATCCAACAACTGCAGAATATACATTCTTTTATCTCCACATGGAACATTCTAAAAAAGATCAAATTGTAAATGAATTTCAAAAGGAACCCTCCAAACTATAAAAATATATGGAAATTAAATAATTTGTTCTTGAATGATCTTTGGGTTAAAAGTGAAATCAAGATGGAAATTTAAAAATTCTTTGAACTGAACAATAATAGTGATACAACTCATCAAAACCACTAGACACAGCAAAAGCAGTGCTAAGAGGAAAGTTCAAAGAATTAAATGCCTGCATCAAAAAGTTTGAAAGAGCACAAATAGGCAATCTAAGGTCACACCTCACGAAACTAGAGAAACAAGAACAAACCAAACCCAAACCCAGAAGAAGAAAAATAACAATGATCAGAGCAGAACAAAATGAAATTGAAACAATGACAAAACAACAACAAAACAATACGAAGATAAATTTTAAAAAAAAGCTGGTTCTTCAAAAAATAAAATTGATAGACCATTAGTGAGATTAATAAAGAAGAGAGAAGATCCTAATAAGCTCAGTTAGAAATGAAACAGGAGGTATTACAAACCATACTATAGAAATGCAAAAGATTATTTGAGGTTATAATGAACACCTTTACACACGTAAACTGGAAAATCTAGATAAGGTGGATAAATTTCTGCAAATATACACCCCTTCTGGATAAAATCGGGAATAAATGGATACTCTGAACTAACCAATAACAAGAAGTGAGATTAAAACAGTAATAACAAAATTGCCAGCAAAAAAAGTCCAGGACCAGATGGATTCACAAGTGAATTCTACGAGGTATTCAAATAATTGGTACCAATCCTGCTGTAACTATTTCAAAGGAAAGAAAAAGAGGGAATCCTCCCTAAGTCATTCTATGAAGCCAGTATCACCTTAACACCAAAACCAAGAAAGGACATAACAAAAAAGAAAACTACAGACCAATATCCATGTTGAACCTAGATTCAGAAATTCTCCACAAAATATTAGCTAACTGAATCCAACAGCATATCAAAAAGATAATATATCATGATCAAGTGGATTTTATACCATGGATGCATGGATGGTTTAACATATGCAAGTCAATAAATATGACACATCACATAAACAGAATTAAAAACAGAAATCATATAATCATTTCAATAAATGCAGAAAAAAATACCTTACAAAATCCAGCATTGCTTTATGATTAAAACCCTCAGCAAAAGTGGCATAGAAGGGATATACTTCAAGGTAATAAAAGCCATCTATGACAAACCCACAGCTAACATTATACTAAATAGGGAAAAGCTGAAATCATTCTCCCTTAGAACTGGTATAAGAATGCCTACTTTCACTACCTCTATTTCAACACAGTCCTGGAATATCCTAGCCAGAGCAAACAGGCAATAGAAAAAGATAAAAGGCATCCAAATTAGTAAAGACAAAGTTAAACTGTTGCTGTTTGCTGATGATATGATCACAGACCTAGAAAACCCCAGTCATCCAAAAAGCTCCCAGGTCTGATAAATGAATTCAATAAAGTCTTAGTATACAAAATTAATGTACACAAATCAGTAGCACTGTTATACACCAACAATAACCAATCTGAGAGGCAAATCAAAAACTCAATCCTTTTTACAATAGCTGCAAACAAAATAAAATAAAATACAATACTTAGGAATATACTTAACCAAGGAGGTAAAATACCTCTACAAGGAAAACTGTGAAACACTTCTGAAAGAAATCGTGGATAAGACAAACAAATGGAAACACACTCATAGATGGGTGGAATCAATATTGTGAAAATAACCATACTGTCAAAAGCAGTCTTCGGATTCAATGCAATTCCCATCAAAATACCACCATCATTCTTCACAGAGCTAGAAAAAACAATCCAAAAATTCTTATAAAACCAAAAAAGAGCCCATGGAGACACAGCAAGACTAAGCAAAAAGAACAAATCTGGAGGTATTACATCACCTGATTTCAAACTATACTATAAGGCCATAGTCACCAAAACATGGTAGTGGTGTAAAAATAGGCACATAGACCAATGGAACAGAACAGAAAACCCAGAAATAAAGCCAAATACTTACAGCTAGCTAATCTTTCATAAAGCAAACCAAAACCTAAGGTGGGGAAAGGACACCCTATTCAACAAATGGTACTGGGATAATTGGCAAACAACCTGTAAAAGACTGAAACTGGATCCTCATCTCTTATCTTCTACAAAAATCAACTCAAGATGGATCAAAGGCTTAAATCTAAGACCTGAAACCATAAAAATCCTAGAAGATAACATCGGATAAATTTATCTAGACATTGGCTTAGGCAAAGAGTTTGTGACCAAGAACCCAAAAACAAATTGCAACACAAACAAAAATAAATAGATGGGACCTAATTAAACTAAAAAGCTTCTGCACAGCAAAAGAAATGATAGCAGGATAAAAAGACAATCCACAGAGTGGGAGAAAATATTCACAAACTTTGTATTGGCAAAGGACCAATATCCAGAATCTACAAGGAACTCAAACAAATCAGCAAGCAAAAAAAAGAAATCCCATCAAACAGTGGGCTAAGGGCATAGACAGTTCTCAAAAGAAGATGTACAAATGGCCAACAAATATATGAAAAAATACCCAGTATCACTAATTATCAGGGAAATGCAAATCAAAACCACAATAAATACCACCTTACTCCTGCAAAATGGCCTTAACTAAAAAATCAAAAAATAATAGATATTCACATGGATTTAGTAAAAAGGGAACTTTTATACACTGCTGGTGTGAACATAAACTAGTACAACCACTAGGGAAAACAGTATGGAGATTTGGTAAGGGACTAAAAGTTTAACTACCATTCAATCCAGCAATCCCACTACTAGCTGTCTACCTTAAGGAAAAGAAGTCATTATATAAACAAGACATTTGCACATGGATGTTTATAGCAGCACAATTTGCTATTGCAAAAATATGGAACCAGCCTAAGTGCCCATCAACCAACAAGTGGATTAAAAAGAATGTAACACATATATATATATGTGTGTGTGTGTGTGTGTGTGTACACATATATGTGTGCATATACACACACACACACACACACACACACACACACACCATGGGATATATATACCAATCTCAGCCCTTAAAAGGAACGAAATAATGGCTTTTGCAACAACCTGGATGGAGCTGGAGACAATTATCCTAACTGAAGTAATACAGGAATAGAAAACCAAATATCATTATGTTCTCAGTTATAAATGGCAGCTAAGCTATGAGGATACAAATGCATAAGAATTATGTAATGGACTTTGGGGACTTAGGGGGAAGAGTGGGAGAGAGGTAAGGGATAAATACTATACATTAGGTACAGTGTATACTACTCAGTTGACAGCTGCTCCAAAACCTTAGAAATCACCACTGAAGAACTTATCCATGTAACCAAAAACCACCTGTTCCTCCCAAATTATTAAAATATAACATAAAAAAATAAAATAAATATTATGTATTTTCTAGCTCTGTCACTGAAAAGGCTTAGAATGAAATAATCAAGTAGCAGTGTTGAAGCATGAAAGAGATATTAAGTGACTATAACCTATGAGAGTTCTTTGCATCCTGATGCAAACAATAGTAAAACAACAGTAAAAAGTTTCAAGGCAGATAAATTTGGATTTGAATTAAGTGATATTGGGAAATAGTTATTATTTTCAGGTGTTATGGAGACAGTTTAGTTTATTAAAAGCACACACATATTTTCATATACATGCATATTCACAAACATATTTACATATAGATACTATGTGTGTATATGTAAATATATATAAATATGTATCTATATGTAAATATGTTTATGAATATGTATATATGCAATTGTGTATGTGCACACTCACATACAAATTTGGTGAGAGGAAAATGAAGCTTAATATACAAGGATTAATATTAATATTTGAAACTGGGCCACAAATACAAGTTCATTATATCTCTTTACTTTTGTCTACACTTAACATTTTTCATGATAAAATATTTTCAAATAACATTAGTTTTTTGTCAATTTCAAACAGTATTTAAATATGATATTATTCAGTGATAAATAGCATTATTATTAATGTAGCATGTTAAAAACGTTAGGTAAAGTCAAATGTTGTGCAACTATGGGTTAAGAGTGTGAAACGGTCCTTCTAAATCTCATCAGAACCTGTGTATTTCTCTTTGTAACTATGTTTTAAAATACAGTAATCATTTATATGAACTTTTTTTGTTTTTTCATAAAACAGTAGCTACCTCATTTATGCCCATTCCTCCTATATTGATGTGGAAGAGGGATAAAAGTTGATCGGCTCCGGTAGAAGGTAAAATTGTTTTGTTATTGATTAGTCTATGTATATTCATAACATTGTACTTTTAGTTGTACTAGTAGCTTTGTAATTGCCTTTGAAATGTCAAGAAACTAACACTATTTGGTACACATACTACAATAACCCATTCTACCCCCCTTCTATCACAATAACAAATAATTCATCTTACCTCTCTCCTATCACAGCTAGTTCTTTCCTCCTTTGCTTTTTGTATATGAACCATGGAAAGCTAACTCTAGATAAACCGTAATACTTTGTTTCCCAGAGTATTGCAATGCATTTTTTTATCCTAGATGTGAGCATTAGACAAAGTTTTCTATGTGGTAAAACATAGCAATGAGGGACTGTGTTAGAGGAATTTCCAGGGTCGGCTAGGGGCTTTGTTCCCATGTGCAGGAATTTCCTGCCTCTGGCTCCTGAAGGCAGAGGCTTGGTGACTCAAGGTTTTAAAACAGTAACCAATGCAGTAAAGGATTCAGAGATCTACTGATCCAGAGAAAGTTTTTGAAAAAGCCCCTCTCATTGGATGAGAACAAGAAGGGGGAGGGAATAACTCAGGAGTAGAAGCTCCAGCCGCCCAAGCATGCAGCAGCACCCCTTCTGGGTCCCCTTCCACAGCGTGGAAACTGTCCTTTCTCTCTGCCTAATAAACCACACTACAGCACACTCTTTGGGTCCATGAGTTCTATTTGAGCTGTAGCACTCATCGCGATTCCAAGGCCCCCTTCCCCATTCAGGATTGGAGAGGCCAAGAACCTACCTTCCAGAAAATCTGGTTGCATGAAATCCGGTTACAGCAAGATATCTGTGATTTCTCATATACTGCACTGCCAACTTGAAGAACAATTATAATGGTTTGAAATGTATTAAATGTGGTTACCCATGTCCCCAAACATCTCTCAAATGGCAAAACAAAGCTGTGTTCTGGCAGCAGAGAATGCTGATAAAGAATACCCAGACCTTTTATGGCTGTGGTTAAATTAAAAGTGAAATAAAATGCTATAATCTAAGCTGCTGAATTTAAATTAATACAGTGTTTTCTATGGCTCTGTGCCTCTTTATGAAGAAGGTTTCCCCCAGGATTTGCAAAACAACGGGATAAATTAGGTAACACCCTGTGGTAGTGAAGAGTATGTGCATTTGATTTGGGAGAATCCTTACTTTCCACTTCAAGAGCTAAATAGCCTTGGGAAACTAACTGCTAAGCCTTTCTATGTTAATATGTTTGGCTAGTAAAAGTAGACCTTATGATACATCTAATCGCAGATTTTGAATAACGTCGCTTCATAGCTTCCTCACATCTATTTGCATTTTCTAATGTAAAAGGGACCTTTTGTTTCTGCTAAAAGAGTAGTGAAAATATGCTTACTGATCAGAGGAGAAAAAAACATGTATTAGTTAAAATAACACTCACTGCTGTTATGAAACAATATCAAAAATACAAAATTGTTAAGACATACAGATATTTATTATTCACTCTGTGAAAGCTGATAAGGGTTCCGTATTAATTAAAAGCTCCTTTGTAAGCGGTGATTTAAATATTATCCATTCTGTTTTCATCTGTTGATTGATTGTACCAACTAATGGTCCTCATAGTTGCCTAAGGTGACAGTATCCAGTTGGAGGATGAGAGAAAATAGCATGAAGGTTAAACTTTGTTTTAATTACATAAGCCAAAAAGTAATATATAGCACTTTTGTTCACATAATATTTTATGAAAACTTGTAGGGCCCTACAAACGAATTGGTTAATATAAATTTTAGCTAGAGTCTTGCTGCTTCTGAACAATAACCTTACAATATTAAAGGTCATTACAAATATTTGATAGTTAGCTATTTATTCTGACACAAGAACATTTGAGGAAAACAAGAAGTGTGTTGGTTTGTGTATGTACCGGGATAGGGAACATATCTTATTTAGCAAAGACTATATTCTATATGATTCACTGAATATAATATATGAAAAGAAACAAATCGATTTCTTATTAAAAAAGTCAGTATAAAGGTTACCTTTGAGAAGATAGTTAATGAGATGGAACATGAGAAGGGCCGTTTACGGTCTTGGCCATATATATATATATACATACACACACACACACACACACACATACACACACACACAAATATATATACATATACATATCTATGTATATTCATACATATATATATATATCTTTTTTTAAAAATCAGGATATTAGTTAAACGGGTGTGATCACTACAATTCATTTGCTATATATTTCAGGTTGTGTGTTTAATACATAAAATACTCCACTGACACATTTTGTTACAAAATTAAATACTTAAAAAAATTAAAGACTACTGAAAAGATATTAATACTGTAACCAAATAGCCATAGCCAGATTCAGGAGTTGAACCTGGGCCAGCTGCGTGAAAACCAGTAGTCCTAACCGCTCGGCCACCACAGAAGTGGAGTATAATGAGCCAGAACTTAGGCTCTTGGTCATCCTAACCCTGAAGAATGAGAAAAGGGGTCTGGGTCATGGTGAATTTTACAGCTCAAATAGAGGATCCAAAGAGTGTGTGATAGTGCAATTTATTAGGCAGAGTGGAAGGACAGCTTCTATACCTGTGGAAGGGTACCGGAAGAGAGGGTGCCGTCCAGGCTGGGGCAGCTAGAGCTTTTACCCCTGAGTTATCCCCCCCCATTCATATTCTCTCCCAATGAGAGGGGTTCTTTCAAACTTCCTCTGGATTAATTTTTGAATCCTTTACCAGATTGGCCACTGTTTTACAACCCTGAGTCACAGAGCCCCAACCTTCAAGAGCCAGAGGCAGTAAAATCAGAAACAAAGTCCCTACATAGCCTGCCAGAAGTGGAAAAATGAAAACAAAAGCACCTAGCCGCCCCAGGGCGGGGAAAGTGGAAACAAAGGAACTTAGTTGGAAACAATGCCACCAGCCGACCTGGGAAGTCCCTCTAACACAGTCCCTCAATATTGATTACAGTGACAAAATGCAGTAAGGTATAATACACTTTGAGTCAAGCTTTACTAGATCCCAGCTGTTCACCCAAAGGCACTTGGGATAGCATTTCAAGTTGAATGTAAAAAGAGTTCAAGTAGTTTGGGAAAGAACATTGTAATATGGAGCCTGGTGAAGTGGTTCATTAATTAGTCCTGGAAAGCAACACATTTTTGAAAGAACATAGAAAGCTGATAAAATGAGAGGGAATGATTTACTCCTAGTTAAAAAAAAAAATGTTTGAAGTGTATTCTCTGTCTTTAACCTCATTTTTTCACTATATTAAACATACGCTGTCAAGTTAAAACCTATAATTTAGTGAAATGATGTAACTGTCAAATGTTACAGCACTACCTTGGCCTACCCTTCGATATTTCAATAGGAAAATTGCATTTTTTGTTATATTATTTGCAAATTCTTGAAAAATCTTCCACATATGCACTATGAATTATGCACTAGAGGAAATGATACCAATTGTTCAAGGTCACAACAAAGTTTTTACTTATAGTTGATCAACTTTTTTATTTTAATTATTTTTTTTTTCTGTGATTTAGTCACCTCAGCAATTCCAGCCTTCTGGAGAGTCCAGGCAGTCTGGATGAGGAACGGTCCCCAACAATGTAGCACATCTGTTCTAACAAAAAACAGCCAGACAGCTTCTTTAAGTGGGTTCCTGATCCCATTCCTTCTGACTGGGTGAAACCTCACTCAGGGGTTTTCAGACACCTCCTACAGGAGCATTTGGGCCAGCAAGTGGGCAGTACCCCCCAGGGATAGAACTTCCAGAGGAAGGAGCAGGCTGCCGTCTTTGCTGTTTTATAGCCTTCACCTCCAGGTATGGGAAGAACTGAGGACTATGGCCTAGAGTGGATTCCCACCAAATTTCAGCAGCCCTAAGGAAGAGTGGCCTGAGTGTTCGAAGAAACACAAACAACAGAAAGCAACAAGAGCAATAACATCAACAAAAAAGATCCCACAAAAAAACCCATTCAAAGGTCAGTAACCTCAAAGATTGAGGTAGATAAGCCAACAAAGGTGAGAAAGAATCGATGCCAAAATGCTGAAAATTCAAAAATCCAGAGTGCCTCTTCTCCTCCACAATATCTCTCCAGCAAGGGCACAGAACTAGGCTGAGGTTTAGTTAGCTGAACTGATAGAAATCGGCTTGAAATGGTGGGTAATAATTAACTTAGCTAAATGAGCATGTTGTAACCCAACGCATAGAATTGGATTACATGAATCACGATAAAATAATATAGGAGCTTGTAACCATAATGGGTAGTTTAGAGAGGAACCTAGCCAACCTGAATGGAGCTGAAAAACACAACATAAGAACATTACAATGCAATCGCAAGCATCAATAGCCTAATAGATCAAGAGGAGAAAAGAATCTCAGATCATGAAGACTATTTTTCCGAAATAAGACAGGCAGACAAGATTAGAGAAAAAAAAGAATAAAAAGTAATGAACAAAACCTCTGAGAAATGTGGGACTATGTAGAAAGACTGAGCCTCTGACTGATTGGGGTATCTAAATGGGACCAAGAGAATAAGACCAAGTTGGAAAACATATTGCACAATATCATCCAGGAGAACTTCCCCAACATAGCAAGACAGGCCAAAATTCATATTCAGAAAATGCAGAGAACTCCAGTAAGTTACTCCATGAGAAGATCAATCCCCAGACATATAATCAGATTCTCCAAGGTCAAAATGAAAGGAAAAGTATTAAGGGCAGCCAGAGAGAAAGGCCAGTTCACTTACAAAGGGGAGTCCATAGACTAAAGTGTAGCTCTGAGTGGAGACCCTACAAACCAGAAAATACTGGCGACTAATATTCAATATTCTTAAAGAAAAGAATTTCCAACCCAAAGTTTCATATCTAACCAGACAAAGTTTCATAAGCAAAGGAGACAAGGTCTTCTTCAGACAAGCAAATGCTGAGGGAATTTGTCACCACTAATCTTGCCTTGGAAGAGTTCCTGAAGAAAGCACTAAGTATGTAAAGGAAAATCTGTTACCAGCCATTACAAAAACACAAGTACACAGACCAGTGACACTATGAAGCAACCATTTAAGCAAGTCTGCAAAATAGTCAGCTAGCATCATAATGACAGGATCAAGTTCGCACATAAGAAAAGTAACCTTAAATGTAAATAGGTTACATACCCAAATTAAAAGTCACAGAATAGTATGCAGGATAAACAACCAAGACCCATCAGTATGGTATCCTTAACAGACCCAATTCATGTGAAAAGACCCTCATAGGCTCAAAATAAAGAGATGGAAGTAAATTAACCAAGCAAATGAAAAGCAGAATAAAGCTGGGGTTGTAATCCTAGTTACTGACAAACAGACTATAAACCAACAAAGATTATAAATAAAAAAGACAAAGAAGGACATTACATAATGGGAAAGGGTTCAACACAACAAGAAGAGCTAATATCTTAAATATATATGCACCCGATACAGGAAAACTCAGATTCATAAAGCAAGTTCTAAGAGACCTACAAAGAGACTTACACTCCCATATAATAATAGTGGGAGACTTTAAACTCCACTGACAATATTAGACAGGTCATGGAGACAAAAAATTAAAAAAATTATTTGGGACCCAAACTCAGCTCTGGATCAAGCAGATCTGATATACTTGGAGAGAACTATGCACCCCCCAAAAACAGAATATGCATTTTTCTCCTCACCCCACGTCAATCACTCTAAAATTGATCATATAATGGGAAGTAAAACACCCCTCAGCAAGCGCAAAAGAACTGAAATCATAACAATCTACCAGACCACCACACCATCAAATGATAATTCAAGATTAAGAAATTCACTTGAAAAGGTATAACTACATGGAAATTTAACAATGTGCCCTTGAGTGACTCCAGTAAATAATGAAATTACCACTGGCAGAAACTAATGAGAAAAAAGAGACAATCTTAGGGACCCAGCTAAAGCAGTGTTAGGAGGAAATTTATAGCACAAAAGCTTGAAAGATCTCAAATTAACAACTTACCATCACAACTGAAAGAACTAGAGAACCAAAGACAAATAAACTTCAAAGGTAGTAGTAGGTAAGAAATAACCGAGATCAGAGCTGAACTGAAAGAGATGGAGACAAAAAAAAAACCTTCGAAAACATCAACAAATCCAGAAAACGCTGTTTTAAAAAATGAAATAAAATAAAATAGACTGCTAGCTAAACAAATAAGAAAAGAGAGAAGAATCAAATAAACACAATCAGAAATGATAAGGGGGATATTATCACTAACCCCACAGAAATACAAACAACCATCAAAGAACACAGTAAACACCTCTATGCATATAAACTAGAAAGTCTAGAAAAAATGAATAAATTTCTGGACACATACACTCTCCCAAGATGGAATCAGGAAGAAACTGAATCCCTGAATAGACCAATGACAAGTTCTGAAATTGAGGCAGTAATAAATAGCCTACCAACCAATAAAAGCCCAGGACCAGACAGACTCACAGCTGAATTCTACCAGAGGCACAAAAAAGACCTGATAACCTTTCTACTGAAACTATTCCAAAAAGTTGAAAAGAAGGGACTCCTCCCTAACACATTTTATGAGGCCACCGTCACCATAATACCAAAATCTGGCAGAGACACAACAAAAAAAGAAGAAAACTTCAAACCAATATCTCTGATGAACACTGAAGTAAAAAATCCTCAATAAAATACTAAACTGAACCCAGCAGCACATCAAAATGCTTATCCACCACAATCAATTTGGCCTCATCCCTGGGACGCAAGGTTGGTTCAACGTACACAAATCAATAAATGTGATTCATCACATGAACAGAACTAAAGACATAAACAACATGATTATCTCAATAGATGCAGAAAAGGCCTTCAACACAATTCAACATCCCTTCATGTTAAAAACTCTCAATAAACTAGGTATAGAGGAACATCCCACAAAACAATAGAAGCCACATATAACAAACCCACAGCACATATCATACTAAATGGGCAAAAGGTAGAGGCACTCCCCTTGAAAATGAGGACAAGACAAGGATGCCCTCTCTCACCACTCCTGTTCAATATAGTATTTGAAGTTTTGTCCAGGACAATCAAGCAAGAGAAAGACATAAATGGTATTCAAATAGGAAAAGAGGAAGTCAAATTGTCTTTGCAGAGGACATAATCCTATATCTAGAAAACCCCATTGTCTCAGCCCAAAATCTTCTTAAGCTGATAAACAAATACAGCAAAGTCACAGTAGACAAAATCAATGTTCTAATAATGCTAACATTCCTACATACCAACAACAGGCAAGCAGAGAGCCAAATCATGAATGAACTCCCATTTACAATTGCTACAAAGAGAGTAAAATACCAGCCAGGTGCAGTGGCTCAGGCCTGTAATCCCAGCACTTTGGGAGGCTGAGGTGAGGTGATCACCTGAGGTCCAGAGTTTGAGACCAGCCTGACCAACATGGCAAAACCCTGTCTCCCTGTCTCTACTAAAAATATAAAATAAGCCAGGCTTGCTTGTTCATGCCTATAATCCCAGCTTCTTGGGAGGCAGAGGCAGGAGAATTGCTTAAATCCCAGAGGCAGAGTTGCAGTGAGCTGAGATTGAGCCACTGCACTCCAGCCTGGGCAACAAGAGTGAAACTCCATCTCAAAAAAAAAAAAAAAGAGAGAGAGAGAGAGAAAGAACAAAATACCTAAGAAGTAAGACTACAGCTAACAACTAAAGTGAAGACCCTCTTCAAGGAGAACAAACCACTGCTCAAAAAATTCAGAGAGGACACAAACAAATGGCAAAATATTCCATGTTCATGGATAGAATCAATATTATGAAAATGGCCATACTGCTCAAAGTAATTTATAGACTCAGTGCTATCCCCATTAAACTACAATGACATTCTTCACAGAATTAGAAAACAAAAACTATTTTAAAATTTATGTGGAACAATACAACAGCCCGTATAGCCAAGAAAGTTCTAATCAAGAAAAACAAAGTTGGAAGCATCACACTACCCATCTTCAAATAATACTACAAGTCTACAGTAAACAAATCAGCACAACACTGCTACAAAAACAGACACACAGAACAATGGAACAGAGGAGAGAACTTAGAAATAAGACTGCATACCTACAATTATCTGATCTTTGACAAACCACATAAAAACAAGCAATGAGGAATGGACTTTCTATTTAATAAATGGTGCTGGAGAACTGGCTAGCCATATACAGAAAATTGAAACTAGACCCCTCCCTACCTTACACTTTATACAAAAATTAACTCAAGATGGATTAAAGACTTAAGTGTAAAACTAGAATCCAGAAAAGCCCTAGAAGAAAATCTAGGCAATATCATTCAGGATATAGGCAAGGGCAAAAATTTCATAATAAAAACACCAAAAGCAATAGCATCAAAAGCCAAAATTGAAAAGTGGAATCTAACCATTCAGGAAATAAACATGGGCAAAGACTTCATGACTAAAACACCAAAAGCAATGGCAACAAATGGGATCTAATTAAACTAAAGAACTTCTGGATAGCAAAAGCAACTATCATCAGAGTGAACTGATAACCTACAGAATGGGAGAAAATTTTTGCAATCTATCCATCTGACAAAGGTCTAATATCCAGGGTCTAAAAGAAACTGAAACAAACTTATCAGGAAAAAAAACAAAACCATTAAAAATTGAGCAAAGGAATGAGCAGACACTTCTCAAGAGAAGACATTCATGTAATTAAGAAACAAGGAAAAAAAACGTTCAACATCACTGATCATTAGAGAAATGCAAATCAAAACCACAATAAGATACCATCTCATGTCATTCAGAATGGCAATTATTAAGTCAAGAAACAACAGATGTTGGTGAGACTGCAGAAAAAAAGAAATACTTTTATACTGTTGGTGGAAGTGTAAATTCATTCCATCATTGTGGAAGACAGCATGATGATTCCTCAAAAACCTAGAGGCAGAAATATCATTTGACCAAGCAATCCCATTGCTGAGTATCTACCCAAAGGAATATAAATCACTCAGTTATAAAGATACATGCATGTGTATGTTTGTTGCAGCACTATTCAAAATAACAAAGACATGGAATCAACCGAAATGCCCAGTAATGGTAGATTAGATTTTAAAAATGTGGTGCACAAACATCATGGAATACTGTTCAGCCATAAAAAAGAATGAGATCATGTCCTTTTTAGGGACATGGAAGGGGCTGGAAGCCATTATCCTCAGTAAACTAACACAGGAGCAGAAAACCAGATATCGTAAGTTCTCCCTTATAAGTGGGATCTGAAAAATAAGAACACATAAACATTGGAGTAACAACACAAACTGGGACCTGTCAGGGGTATGAAGGGAAGGAAAGCATCGGGAAATTAGCTAATGGATGCTGGGCTTAATGCCTAGGTGATAGGAATACTCTATGCAACAAGTCACCATGGCAAATGTTTACCTATGTAACAAACCTACACATCCTGCACATGTACCACTGAACTTAAAAGCTGAAGAAAAAATATTTTTAAAATTGTATATATTTAAGGCATACAATGTGATGTTTGATATGTGCATGCATTGTTAAATTATTATCAGAATTAAGCTACCACATACCATTTTTATATGTGTGATGAGAACAGTTAAGATCTATTCTCAGCAAATTTCAAGTACCATATAATATTACTATTATTACCATGTTGTACATCAAATCTTCAAAACTTGCTACACATATATGAAACTTTGTATAATTTGCCAAGCATATTCCACTTTCACTATGCCCTAGCCCTTGGTAACCACCATACCATTCTCAGCCTCTATGAATTCAACTTTTTTCATTGTATATACAAGTGAGATTATGCATTGTTTTTATTTCTGTTTCTGGCTTATTTTACTGACAATAGCCTCTAGGTTAACCGACTTTGTTGCAAATGGCAGAATTCTCTTCATTTTTAAGCCTGAATACAATTGTATAATCACAGTTTATTTACCAATTCATCTACTGATGGACACTCAGCTTGTTTCCATATCTTGCCTATAGTGAATAATGCTGCAATGAAATGAACATGGGCATGCAGATATCTCTTCAATTGTTGATTTCATTTCCTTTAGATATATGCCAAAATGTGGGATTTCTGAATCATATAGAAGTTTTAGTTTTAACTTTTTCAGTAAACTCCACAATGTTTTTTCATAATGACTGTAGTAATTTACATTCCAACTACTACTGTTGCGTTGCCTATTTCTTCCCTCATTTCTGTCAGTTTTTGCTTCATGTATTTTGGTGCTTTGTTATCAGGGGCATATATATTTATAATTGTTATGTCTTCTTGACAGATTAATCCTTTTATCATTATAAAATGTTCCAATATTTTAGCATAATTTTTTCTCTGAAAGCTATTTTTATTATGATATTAATAAAGCCATTCCAACTCTCTATGCTTGCTGTTTCTATATTACACTTTGTTATGGTTTTCTATGTGACTTCTCTGTTTCTCTATTTGATTTTTATTTATCTCTCTTGCATTAAATGAGTATTTTATAACATTCCATTTTAATTTATTTAATGCTTTTCTTCACTATGTTTTTAAATTTCTTTAATGGTTGCTTTAGCAGTTACTATACACATCTTAATTTACTAGAGTATCAGCCTCAGATTTATACTAGTGTAAACAACATGTAACTCTATTTCTATTATGTTTTTATGGTAATGTTGTCATTGTATCTGTTCACGTTACAAACCCAATAATGCATTGTTTCAATTATTATTTTATCATATGTAGTCACTGCCTTTGCTTATTACAGCTTCATTCCCACCCACTTCTTATGTGCTGTTACTAGCAAACACAATACAAATATTTATTACCTTTCCATATGTCATAGACCCCAAAACTATGTTACACATACTATTTTATACAATTGCTTTTTAAATGCGTTAAGGGAAGAAAGGTTACAAATATGTGTTTTTGTGTGTTTTATGATTGCATAGTTTCCTTTATATGTTGCTTTTTTCCCATTTCAATAGGTTTTGGGGGAACAGGTAGTATTTGGTAACAGGAATAAGTTCTGTGGTAGTAATTTCTGAGATTTAGGTGTACCTATCACCCAAACAGTGTACACTGTATTCAGTGTGTTGTCTTTTATCCCTTACATTCTCCCACTCTCCTCCAAATCCCCAAAGTCCATTGTATCATTCTTATGCCTTTGCATCCTCAAAGCTTAGTTCCCACTTATAAGTGAGAATATACCATGTTTGGTCTTCCATTCCTGAGTTACTTCACTAAGCAAATGCCATCATTTTTTTCCTTTATATGGCTGAATAGTATTCCATGGTGTGTGCGTGTGTGTGTGTATGTGTGTGTATCACAATTTCTTTATCCACATATTGACTGGTGGGCATTTGGGCTGGTTCCATAGTTTTGCAATTGTGAATTGTGTTGCTATAAACATGCATGTGCAAATATCTTTTTTATATAATGACTTCTTTTCCTATGTGTAGATACCCAGTAATGGGATTGTGGGATCAAATGGTAATTCTGCTTTCTGTTTCTTAGTGTAGGTTACTTTCCTGCATTCAGAAGAAATGCCTTTTGTATTTATTGTGTAACACATTTTCTAGTAACAATTTCTGTTAGTGTTTATTTTTCTAGAAAAGTCTTTATTTCCCCTTCATTTTGCATAGATAGCTTTGTTGGATGTAGGAGTCTTATTTGGCAGAATTTTTTTTTTCTTTTAGCTTTAAAGGTAAGAGAAAACATATTTTAAAATGTTATCCTATTGCCTTTTGACATCTTAAAAAAATTTTTTTTTCTGCTGAGAAATCAGCTTCAAACCTTATTGAGTTTTCCTTGCTACTGCTTTCAATAATTTCTTTTTTTTTTTTTTTTTTGGCTGTTAACTTTCAGTATTTTTACTATAAGGTGTCTATTTGTAGATCTCCTTGCATTTATGCTACTCAGAGTTTTTTCAGGTCCCCCCTTCTTTTGAGACAGCATTTCACTCTGTCACCCAGGCTGGAGTACAGTGGTATGTTAACAGCATACTGAATCCTTGACTTTCTGGGCTCAAGCAGTCCTCCCACCTCAGCCTCCAGAGTAGCTGGGATTAAAGGTACATGCTGCCATGCCCAGCTAATTTCTTATTTTAGGTAGAGAGGAGGCCTAACTCTCTTGCAGACGCTGCTCTCACACTCCTGTGCTTAAGCAATCTTCCCACTTCAGCTTCCTAAAGTGCTGGGATTACAGATATGAACCACTACATCCTTGTTTGTTTGATTTTTTTTCCCCTTTTTCTGTCTTCTGGTAACTCTCATTACATGTAAAGTTGATGCTATCCCACATTTCTTTGAGGCTTTGTTAATTTTCCTTTATTATTTTAATGTCTTTAATTTGCATAATGTCTAGGGATATATCTCCAATGTTGATAATTTTTTTCTTCTGCCAGTCAATTCTACTGCCAAGTCCCTCATAAATTTTTAGTTGTTTTACTTTTCAGCTACATTCAGCTATATGGTTTATATTTAATTGTTGTTGTTGTTGTTGCTGTTGTTGGGGAGACAGGGTCTTACTCTGTCACCCAGACTGGAGTGGAGTGGCATGAACTCGGCTCACTACAACCTCTGTCTCTGGGGTTCAAGCAATTCTCCTTCCTCAGCCTCCCGAGTACTTAGGATTACAAGCACGTGACACTACTGCCTGGCTAATATTTGTATATTTATTAAAGACGGTGTTTCACTATGTTGCCAGGCTGGTCTCAAACTCCTGACCTCAAATGATCCAGCCACCTTGGCCTCCAAAAGTGCTGGGATTACAGGCATGAGCCACTGCACTCGGCCTTAAATTTTTCAGATATAATTTCTATCTATCTCTTTGTCGATATTCTCTACTTGATACAACATTATCCTCATACTTTCTTTTACTTTTTAGTTATAGCTTTCTTTAATTCCATGAACATATTCATAATAGCTACTTTGAAGTCTTTTCTGTCAACCTGATATCTAGTCTCTCTTACAGGCAGTTTCTTTTGCCTTCTTTTCATTGTATGGGTCATGATTTCCTGGTTTTTTTGGGGGGAGTTTTTGCAGCCTCAGAGTCTTTTTTAATGGGCACTGGACAATTCAGGTAATATATTGTAGCAACTCTATGTTTAGTCTCCCAGTGCTAGGGCTTGTTGTTTTTATTTTCTTGTTCATTCATTTAATACCTGGCTAGATTATTTTAGTTCATTTCTCCTCCTCCAACAATGTTAAGCCTCTGATGTTCATCTGCAGGTTGGTACAGCTTTAGGTATGCTCATAATCACTCCGGGAAGACTCTCGTACTAGTAGGACCTCTTTCACTCCTTCTCTGACAACATCCAGCTGTTAAACTCCACGACTTCCTACCAACTTGCTATGTCTGGGACATAAATTCCTCTACAAACTAATTCAATCACATTACATCTCTTATGACAGGACAGTTTCTGCAGTCAGTGTGCAGTGCTTGTTTGGATTCCAGGAAGTTTTTCTCCCCAGCTGTCTTATTCCCCAGGTATTTCCTGCAAACTAATTGGCTTATAGTCTAAGTTGTATCATCCACAAATTTCCTCCCAACTGCCCTTTGCCACAAGCTCCATTGATCGTGACAGTACCCAGAGACTTAAAGTTTTCCAAGCTCTGTTGCAAATGCAATCGGTTCATTTGGTAAAAAACTGGGAGCTGTTACATGGCCTGCTTCTTCTCTCTGGCAAAATTTCTGGAGCTTGATGTTGGAAGAATGGCAAGCTCATGTTGAGTGATCCCACCTCTTCTGGAGCTAAGCCCCTGGTGGGGAAGCAAGAGTGCATTAGCCTGAGGCCCTCCCCTGTGGTCATTCCTGACAGTCACCTCATGAGCCCGGAAAAGCCTATTAGACTCCCAGTGTTCTCAGTGAGTCATGTTAAGGGTAGAGCCAGTGTTCCAAGAGTGGGGATTAGGTAGAAGAAAGTTCTCACTTCCTAATTGCACTTGTCAAGCACACAGCCTCAGCAACAGACTACTGGGTACATAATAAGAATGTGGAATTCTTGCTTATGTCTGGAAGAGATATTTCTGGCTGGGAGCTGGGCATCGAGTTTTGGTAATTCTTTCTTGCAGGGATATGGAGTAGAAACTCCACCTCCCTGGGTTGGGTTAGGGGAAAGAGTAATCTCAGTGCAAATGCCAGCCTCTTGCCTTTCTTACTGAATTTTCATAGATTTTAAAAAATAAATATTTCTCTATTTATTGTTTTCCCTTGGGACAATTTGCAGAGACTGATTTTTTTTTAAGGAAATTTTACCAGTTACATTGGGAAGCTGGTTGGCAGAACTCTTCATACAGTTATGCCTGAAGTGAATCTCAGAAAATGATCAATTTTTAACAATATTCAACATAATAATTTACGTTTTTTTAGTATCACTTTAATAGGAACAAAATAAAAATACCAATGTTATAACTAATTTTATAACATTTCAAATTGTTCTTCAAGAGTAAAATGACTAAAAACAGCCTATTATTCATTTGCAACCTTGTTCTCATCTTAAATTATCACACTAGAGATGTGCAGTGAAAAAAAACATTCTTTAAAAATTATTTTATCTGTGAGGTTATGCCTTTGACATGCAGTTAAATTTGTTTCATTTTATGACTTTTTAAAGTCTTTAGAGTTGGCAATTTTGTTATTCTTTATATTCTAAGTATTAAAGAGGGTCCCACTAGTGCGAAAGTCATCGCAGAGCAATTTTGGACATACCTAAAACTGTACCAATCTGTGGATCAACATCAGAGACTTAACAGCGTTGAAGGAGGAGAAATAAACTAAGTTTTTGTTTTCTAATTATGTAAAAGACATGAATAATGGAAAATTGAAATATGCACCTTTACATTCTTTTTATTTAAAAGTAATCCCTCTTTAGTGATCTAATAAACATTTCAAACATTTCTTTTTCTTTTTTTTGAAATGCAGTCTCACTGTTGCCCATGCTAGAGTACAGTGGCACAATCTCAGCTCACTGTAACCTCCGCCTCCCAGACTCAAGCAATTCTCCTGCCTCAGCCTCCTGGGTAGATGGGATTACAGGCACCTGTCACCATGCCTGGCTAATTTTTGTGTTTTTAGTAGAGATCAGGTTTCCCTATGTTTGCTAGGTAGGTCTCAAACTCCTGACCTCAAGTGATCCACCTGCCTTGGCCTCCCAAAGTGCTGGGATTATAGGCATGAGCCACTGCACCCAGCCAACATTTCTTTAAGTTTTAGATTTAGATATGTGCATACATGTTTCTTTCCTTCCTTATATCCCATAGAATAGCATAACATAAACTCTTCTGAATACAATTTTTTTTAACTTAACAATATATGGAGGACCCTTATTATCATAATATGGCAATAAAAACTTTCTTATAACTCTACATCACTTAGTTACATGTGCTGTAACATCTTCAGCCAGTACTCTGGATGTTTCCATTAAAATAGACTTTAATACTACAAACAATATTGCAGTGAATAGTTTCACATCTCTCATTTCCTTCCTTCCTCTCTCCCTGCCTGCCTTTATCTCTTTCTTCCTTCATTTCTCTCTTCATTTTCCCTCTTTCTTTTTCCCCTTTTTTTTTCTTTTTCCTAGTAGCTCTAGTAATATCAAAAGGTAGAAGTCATTCCTAGTTAGCTTATTTCTTAATACTCTTAAACAATGTTAGCCTTCTGAAAGTGCCTACTTTAATGTAATGTGGCCTTGGTTTTTTGTTTCGTTTCATTTTGTTTTTGTTTTTCGAGTTTGCTCTGTCGCCCAGGTTATGGCATGATAATTTCTGTAATTTTTTTTTTTGGTAGAGACAGGGTTTTGCTGTGTTGCCACTCTGATCTTGAACTCCTGGGCTCAAGAGATCCACCCACCTTGGCTTTCTAAAGTGCTAGGGTTTCAGGCATGAGCCACTGTGGCCATCTTTGCCATCTTTGGTCCTGAGTTTTAATAGATTTTTAAAGTTTAATGATGAATAATTTTAACTTAAAATTCATACTACCAGTACTAGCAACAGGCAGCCGTTATAAGTGGCAATTACTAAGGGACAAGACAGAAAAAGTAGTGCTAGGATATAAAATGAAAAGACAGAATGAAAAGAAAAACTTGTGAGCAAGCAAAAAGCTATATAGGGAAAGGAGATTTAGCAAGAAAAAGTAGAACTACAAGAATAAAGGCCCTAATTATTTAACGAATAGTGTGCAAAATATTTTGATGAGTGGACTGAACAATCTGAGATCCAGCTACCTCATTCTCAATTTCTTTTTTATTTTCGGATGTTTAAAACTTTTGTGTATCTTTTCACTTCTTTGATTTAATTTACACTGAGCCAGCTACTCTAGAGACCTAGGCTGCCCAAATTTCATATCTGAGATTTCAGAGATTATTTATATTAGTCATAAAATGAGGTAGATAGGTTTTATAAACATGACATTTGGTTCTTGCTTTGAAATGTTGATAGAGATATTCTAAATGAGACAACTAATTGCCATCATCAATTTAAAGGAGAGGAGTTTCCTAAGAGATCATCAGAAATTACTGATCTTTCTCTTCATTATTCATTATTTTATTTTCACAAATAAATGGTTCTTACTATGTGGCGGGGTATCCCAATTAAAAAAAAAATCTGTTTGCATTGATACTACCTATCTGTTTCTTGTAATTTCCTATATACACTATGTATTCATTTTCTTTACAGTCTTCTTTTTTAAAAAACTCTATATCGAAACAACATAGCAATACATAGGTAGAAAATTTAGTCGGGGAGGGTTGTTACTGGTTGCTGATTTTCATCCCTGGATGTATCAATTCTATGGAATATTCCTAGAGGTGCATCATGGTTTTCTTCAAAACATCTTCCTGCTTGTTACCTTTTCTCAGCAGCCTCATTCCTGCTATGTGACTGTTTGAACATATTAGCTTCAGTGCTCTTTTCTTACACCAAACAGAGGAAAAAGTGAATGAAAAATCATTCTAAAGAGACAAGCACACAATGTCCTGGGTTAAATGAGTTTAGTGATTTGTAATGCCATTTCTATTATATTGAAATAGGCTTGGCACTGGGGACATTCTTTGCTTAGAAAAGAGAGAATGGGGATTTCTCTGCATTTTTATCTGAGCAGAGGGATCCCACTGAATGCAGAGCAGAATCAGAGAAAACTGCTAACTGGAGATTACGCTCTGACAATTAAGTCGCTTGCCAATAAATTTCAAACCCATCTTTGCAAGTCATTCAATAACAGCAGACTTGCAAAGCAATTAAAGTCAGCCCTTCCTGTTTAATTTCTGCAAAATGGGGCTGGACTGTCTGAGCTTTCATTTGCTGTGCAAAATGGGAAATGAAATGAGCCAGGGACATACGAAGTCCTGGTGAACACCTGTGCCTTCTCACAGATTCTTTGGACAAAATCTTACCAGCAGAAAAATTAAAACAAGAAAACCCATCTTAAGTATAGTTTCTGTTTTAAACAAAATCAAATATTTGTTTTATCATCTACAGACACTTTCTTTTGAGCAATTGTGTTTTTCTTTATGTTTTTTTTAAAACTAATTTCAAAGCAATGTTGCAGACATTTTAATATATGGAAGATAAATAAATAAACTATTTTGACAGACATAACCTAGATTTACCTGCATAAACCTCTGTAATCCCCTCTCTCTACCCCAATGTTTCTACGCCTATGTCTAGTACTTCTTGCAATTATTAACTTTCTGGAGAAACTGGGATTGAAGTGAGTGTAGAATAGGGAATATTGTTTTTAAGGCTTTGATTCAGAACCTGATGATATAGTAATCAATTTAGTGGATAAATTATTCCAAAAAAAAAAAATTCTGCTGTATATTCTTGCTGATTTACTTTTTTACTGTTTATGTAATCACATGTTTATATACTTTTAGCCAGGTTGTTTTAAAGCACAAACTTACTCATTAAATATACTTTTGTTTTAGTATCAGCTCCACTACTAACTGGGTGGCCTTGTGAATTTGTGCACAAAAAAGTCTTTGGGTGTCATTGACTCTAGCTTCAAATTGGTGATAATATTAATATCATAAATAAATGAGATAATGCTTATAAAGCTTTTAATATCTCTTTTTGAGCTGGTCCTAAATTTATATCAAATATTCATCTACATATTTTATTTTAAAAAAAGTCATGCTACACAGTGTTTTATGACTTACTCTTCTTACTTAAGAGTATATTGCAGACTTTTATAATGATCTAAAAATATAGTGCATAACATAGTAAATTTTAATATTCATCACAACTTTAACTGTTGGCTTAGTATTTCAGTGTATGAATGCTTTCTCAATTATCTAAACATCCTCTTGAGATGGTTGTTTTCATATTTCCCTTTCTTAGTATAATACAAATTTTTCAATGAGTAAACTTTAACCTAAATTTTTGCACTTTTTTAATTTTTCATGTTTACAATGACAAATGAATCAAATCACATGAACAAGAGTCACATGACCTGTAAACAGATAGACTTTCTATTAATATAGAAGATGTATGAAACCAATATGATAGTGTAACATTTTTCCAAAATTGCATCCTTTGGCTACTCAAATAGTGATGTGTGCTATTCTATGAACACATACAGCATGCTCAGTAATTTAGGAGAAAAGAAACACCAAAAGAGTTTCATCCAATTTTTGCCTCTTGCTCAAAGTTCAGAGTTCTGGTATCACATTTCTCTCTTCTACGTGTGAAAGTAGCTTCCCATGATACAGAGATTCCTAAAGGACAGGAAATCTGCCTTCTACCGTAGTCATCACACCCAGTATGTGATTGGCAAAAGTTGAACATGATAGAACATGGTAACTACAATAAAGACTTTTACCTGGAAGACAACGAATACCCGGCAATCACTGGTCTACAAAAATGTTCACTTCCTGTTGGACAGAAATAGAAATATCTATTTTTGTAGTAGTGCAATTTAGTTTGTAAGTTCATTTAGAAGCTTCTGTGGGAAAAGGAATTCATCTTAACTCTGTGGGAAAAGCAATCCTGTTCCCTGTCTGCCACAGTTCCTGATCCTCTTTACTTTGGGGGTTAGGGAGGGTATATGCCATGTCTTTTATTATCCATAACTAAAATTGAAGTTATCATTGAAAAGCATCCACTTCTAGAATATTGGAAGCTTTCACAGTCTCCTTTCTGCTGATATAAATTTGAGACTCCAAGAGTTGTATGAAGGATTTAAGTCCAGGGTTTTTTCAACTAGGCCTATAGTTTCTTTGGCAATATAATTCTCCCCAAATCTTAAAAGGCAGAGCTGCAAGTAACCATAGTGAAAGATTTTGCTTAGACCTAGTTTTAAACTTTGTATTTGTTTTCTTTTTCCTCTTGGGATCAGTGGTAAATTAACAGCCTTAGCCTGATATTTGCTGCTGGACTCATCTTCCTCTGATTGACAGCGAGATATTAGTAGTAATTTCTTGGGGAAAAAAATGGGGAAAATAACCTCAACTTCTCCATTGTTATTTCTTTTATGCATGCTTCATTTTGGAATCCAAATGCAATGAGCTTTTTCAGTTCTCTAAGATTCCAATTTGTTCAGACTCTGCTAGCTTAGATTTCAGGCACCAGAGATGAAAAACTCTTCCCTGGCAAAGCTATAATCCCTTCCACCTGTGTTTTCAGATGAACTGGTAATAAGCTGAGTTTTTCTCTTTTTAGGACTTTGCTAAAAGCTAAAAAAAAAAAATACAATTTCCAGGTGCTCAATTCTGCTTCTGTTAGAGTAATATTTAATCCAAGGGGGAAAACATGTTTGAAATAAGATACAATATGTTTTCTCTCTCTTTCATAAACAGATGCTAGAGCTAAGTGATCAGGGCAAGGATGGAGACTCAAATCCAGGAACCCAATCTTCATGCATCCTTTAAGGAATAATTTAATCCTGGTCTTCATCATCCATTAAGAATCTCTTATCATCAGATGCATGATCCAAACAGCAAAATGCATGAAACAGGGTTAAAAAGTGAACAAAGAACATGTATCTCATCTCTCTTAAGTACATTTCCCAAAAGCTGATATTTCATGTTTCGGGGGATATTCTATCAGCTGGAATATAGACATGTAGGCTCACGTAAATGTAGTGGAGGCTGGTAAATTAATCTTTGCAATCATTGACCACATCTAAGCTAACCGATCTCATCATTGTGCTAAGAAAACCCCATGAATATTATAGAAAAAAAATCTTATTCTCTGCTATATTACATAAACCACTATTCTATCCAACAGTTTTCTTCCAGTTAGCAACCATCCTCCTTTTCTAGCCAGTATATTCTGATTTGTAAGATTTAATTATTAATTTAATTACAAACGAAATTCTCCATATATAAAGAAGTAAAAGAAATACTTGCATTTCTAAGCCAATAGCCTACCCTGATAAACATCAATCTCTCATCTCTCTACCCCCGAAAACAAAAACAAACAAAACAAAAGCCTTTTGTTTTCCTTCTTGGTAAAATAACACAATTTCTTTATTTGATCCATATTTGGACAAGAAACTACTGGAAGCAACCTAAGGCATTTCATCATCCATATGATTGATCAACCCCCATTTTATATTTTTCCTAACTCTGCCTTTAAACCCTGATGCATTTTATCATCTTATACATCACATAGTACTCCCCAGGATCTCCCATTCTGACTGATGTTGCTCAACAGGATAGGTTTCCTGCTGTTATCTTTTTATAGAAACACCTATTACTGTGTGAGAAAGGGCAGAATGAACAACTCTTATTTTCCTTACCTTCACTTCCGAACAAGTTAGAAAATGTTGTTGAACAATCTCTTTAATATAAAGAATGCTTGACATTTTCTTCAATTTTAAATTGGCCATCATTTATAATATTTCTATAAGTTTACGTCTGTCAAAGACTTTTATGGAAAGTTTATCGGAAAAAGAGGAAGTTAAAGAAATATTGCTTAGTGCTTCTAAAAAGTTACATAGTTTAATAGTATAAAATTAAGCTAAGTGACTCTTCACCATAAAAGTCAAGTAAAATCACTAAAACCAAGCATAAACAGAAAAGCTCACAGACCTGTATTATAAGACATTCTATCTGAGAAACATTTTAAAACCCATGAAAATTGTTTCCATGTTCAGATATGTTTGGGACATATTTAACCAAACTTTAATTCAAATAACTGGAATTCATTTTCAGCTCAAGTGTTTCTAAAACTATTAGATATCAAGAAAAGTACTACAGTTAAATTTTTGGTTAGCTGCCATTGTGTCTCCTTTCATTCTGACAAGTTCTATATACTATGTGCATTTATATAGAGTAAAAAGAGAACACTCTTGACACTAGGAATTACCAGAAGAATTTATATTTCTTCTTCAAAATTACCCTCATATCTTTCCTGATGAAAAAAGAGACATTTCTTTCTTGGAATATGGTTCTAAAGTATATGTTTTTCCCCAATATTTCCCTTTAATTTCAGACTGTTGTCTTTTATAATCTTAATCTTAAATTGCCATTGATCATTGTTTTCTGAATAGCTAGATTATTTATTTTGTATATAAATAATGGATACTAATATAATAAAAATTATATTAGTTATATATATGTGTGTGTTATTCTCTGTAATAAATGATCTACATCAGTTATAGAATTAAAATAACTTTATTTTTATGTGTCAGTGTCATGGGATCCTTCAGGTGTCCCTTTTCCAGCCAGAAACCTCTGTGGCCGATCACACCTTTGCTTAAGTGTTTGCTCAGCCTGCTGGGCTCATTCCACCAACTCAGCCTGGCAGGCTGCACTCAGCTCTTGGTACTGGTCTGAATCTGATGCCTGCCAAGAACAAGCCACGTGCAGAGTGGCGAGTATTACATGAGTGAGTGAGCATGGGGTCCAGCCACTGTGCACAGCCAGGCGTGCCAGCTGCTACAGCAGAACAGGCAGCTCCAGGTGCCAGCACAGGTGCTGGATCAGATGTACCACAAGTGGCTTCTGCTGTGGGCACTTGTATCTGAATGAGGGGAACATGGTGATGCCCAGAAGCCTGAAGATGCCACAAACTGTACACCCCCAAAGAGTGTGTCACAATCCTGGCTTATGGATCCCCTAGGTTGAAGGGCTGCACCTCTTGTTTCCTTCCCATTTCCCACAGTGCGGCAAGTTGGTAGGGGATGTGGGGGTCATGTTTCAGCCCTGTTTGTGTTACAACTCTTTCAGTCTTGCCAATTGGCAGGTCCCAAGTTTTTGTCCCATGTCCAAGAAGAATGAGGTACATGGATAACTGGAGGGTGTGAAAGGCAGAGAGAAACTTCATTAAGCGACAGAACAGCTCTCAGGAGACCTAAAGTGGGTAACTCCTTTCTGCAGGCAGGTCATTGCTGCAAGAATCCAGCTATCAGTGAAGAGGATACCCACAGTGGGTAGCTTCTTTCCACAGGCAGGTCATCTTGATGTCTGTGCAGCTCTCAGCCAAGAGGAGACCTGCAGTGGGTACCTCCCTTCCACAGGAAGGTCATCCTGGTATCTGTCTGAGTCTGGCTTAGTCCAGGTTTTCATGGGCTCAGAAGGGAGAAAGTGCATGCTAATTGGTCCATAGGTAGCCATGGTTATGTTTGAAAAAAACACCATAAGTTCTCACTATTTTGCTGCTGTGGACTCCACCCAGAACTAGCAGTTCTACTCCCAGGCTTCAGGCCTTCTCTGGCTTGAAGGTGGAGTTTCACTGAGGACCTGCCCCTTTCTGCCTAGAAGCCTATCTGCCTCTTACTGCCATCAACAGGGCATCCATGGCACCCAGGTTGTTCATGCCAAGGGCCTGCACTAAGCTGCCTCAGTCTTCAACTCAACCTCCATCTCATGCTCATCAGTGTCCAAAGTCCAAAGGAGGTAGCAGGGGCTGGTGTGTCAATGCTGCCCTGAGCGCGTGCTCACCTGGCCAGGTTGTGACAGCTTTTGCTTGGAAATTGAAGCAGGTGTCCAAAGCAGGGAGAGGCCAGGGATGGGAATAGGCACTTCAAAACCTGTGGGGGAAGTGAGGATTCCTGGGCCACTAATAACACAGGGATGCCTGGATCCAGAGCCACAGCTGGGCAGCTGTAGCTCTTGCTTTGCCAACTTGGTACGGGGCAGGGCTCCTGCCTGTTCCTGGCCTCCATGGGCTCCATGAAGTACACAGCCCTGGCCACACCTCCTCCACTACAGCCAGCATCTTCACAGTAGCTGCTTCAGATGGGCCACCACTGCCATCATTATATCATTGTTTCTAATATACCCTATAGTATTTCTTAATAATCAAGACTGACCTTTTAATATCTTATGATAATTGAGTACCCTCTTATTTATACATTTTCAAAATACATTTAATCTCATATACACTGCATTGGCTAGAGTCATAGTTCTTGCAAATCTTTCTTTGTATATTTCTAATAGAAAATAATACATAGAAAGATTCTTAAAGCTTCACTTTAAATTAGTTAGTAAAGTATGTTATGCAGGCACTTTTTCTTAGGTCATATTGACATTCATGAAATAGGCTGACCAATGGATATGAGACCTATTCTAGCACCAAGTCCATAAGGTAATGCTTTGAAATAAGTTGTTCTCAAGATAAAACCATAAGGTATAAAAGGTAGTAGTATCACCAGGAGGTCCTTGGGAATGGGGTTCATATGTTGTGTATTTGTAAATTCCTGCTTTACATCTTAGTGCCATGTCTAACACTTGGCATTGCCTTAATAACTGATGACTTAATGCAATGAATGTCTGTGTTTCTGGTTGTGTGCGTGTGTATGGTGTTTGAGCATGTCAACAAAGGTATACATGTAATTTATTACATGACACGTTAAACATTTGTGGCCCTTATTCAACTAGTAATCTTCTTACAATAGGAATAAGTAAATGTTTTTCATCCTGACGGGAGACACGGCCTCAGTTCTGGTCTTGGTCATACCTCTAATACTTGAATGAAAATAATTTATTTTCAGCATCATATTCATTCTTACTCAGATAGCTATCTTTTCTATATTTTTTTCAGGAGAATTTCATTAAAAAAACTGTTTAGAAAATCCAAATGTTAATATGCACAGTCGTAAGTGTTATTCCTGTTGCTACTCTCATATTTTTGCTATTATGCTTTTTTCGTCTCTTTATAATCTGCCCTTTTGTTTCTACTAATTCAGGAAATATATATGCCTTTTGTCTCAGACACATTGTACTTGGTACACTCTATTAATCTATATGGGCATAGTTTCTTCAGTGTTACAATAAGCAATAAGCTGTGCTATTATGTCCTTTCTTATACTACCTTTGCAATCATTTTTCAAAATTCTTTTTTCTCCTTAGCCTTTCCCAAGATTATCTAATGACAGCTCTAAAAACACCTGTGTTTTTTGTTTGTTTGCTTGTTTTCATTTTTTTTTTTGAGACAGCGTCTCACTCTGTGACCCAGGCTGTAGTGAAATGGCATGATTTTGGCTTGCTGCAACCTCTGTCTCCTGGACTCAAGCAATACTCCCACCTTAGCCTCCCAAGTAGCTGGGACTACAGGCATGCACTACCATGCCAAGATAATTTTTTGTATTTTGATAGAGATGGGGGTTTCCCATGTTGGTAAGGCTGGTCTCAAACTCCTGGAGTCAAGTAATCTGCATACCTCCAATTCCCAAAGCGTTGGGATTGCAGGCGTGAGCTACTGCACCCAGCCATAAAAACACCTGATTTTTAAATAATACTTAAGTTTAGCCAAGTGCCCATAGGACCAAAGATATTACTGGTGATTCTTTCTTATGATTTTACTTGCCACATTGGCTGTACTGAGCCACAGTGACATGGGTAAGTGACATATGCCTTCAAGACCAGTGCTAACCTCACTCCACCATTATTACATCTTTTTACTTCACTAAAAAACTTGGGTCCAGGACATTTCTTTCTTCCCCATTGTATTAGTCAGTGTTCTCCACAGGGTCAGAGCTAGTAGGATATACGTGTATGTGAAAGGGAGAATATTAGGGAGAATTGGCTCACAGATCACAAGGCAAAGTCTCATTGTCAAACTGGGAAAGAAGCCAGTAGCGGCTCAGTTCAAGCCCAAAAGCCTCGAAAGCAGGGAAGCCAACAGGGCAGCCTTCAGTCTGTGTCCAAAGGCTTGACAGCCCCCAGCAAACAACCGGTGTAAGTACAAGAGTCCAGTGGTGAAGATCCTGGAGTCTGATGTCCAAGGGCAGGAGGAACAGAAGGAAGCAACAGATGTGGAAGAAAGATGAAAGCCAGAAGACTCAGCAGGCCAACTTATCCTGTAATCTTCCCCCTGCTTTGTTCCAGCTGCACTGGCAGTCAATTGGATCGTGATCACCCACAATGAAAGCGTGGCTTCCATTCCCAGTCCACTGACTCAGATGTAAATCTCTGGAAATACGCTCACAGACACATGCAGAAATAATACTTGACCAGCTATCTAGGCATCCTTCAATCCAATCAAGTTGACGCCTAATATTAACCATCATATCCCTCAAATAAGGAATATTTATTTAACAAGTCTTCTGAGAAAATAATATATTTTCAGTTAGGTTATTTCTATTAGAAAAACCGTCCTGTATAAAAACAATAGACAAGGTTTCAGTCTTTTACATTACTTTCTTAAATCTTCTTTGCCTTATTTAGGAGGTTCTCATTCATATTCAAAAATTAATATTTCAGCAGCAAAGCTACTTTCTTAATCATTGCCAAATGTCAGCCAACTGAATAGTAAAATAAAGTGGAGGTGTATGGATTCAGTAACAGGAAAGAGTAAATATGTATATATATATAACATATTTACAGAGGTGAACACAAAGTCATGTTCCCTAAAATGGCAACTACTATTTATAAGTTGATTACAGGAAACATAAATCAAATAAAAATATTTTCATGTATAGACTCGCATGATTTTCTACACATGTATTTTTGCACACTTCTGATGATTGTGGGTAAGATGAAGACATTTCAAATCATACTAACATGCATGTGCTTTGTATTTAGATATACCACTACTAAGTTTAAGGAGAGAACATTGATGAGTGGTCATTGGGAGCTTAGAAGAATTTGTACCCATGTTCAAAAATTATGTCCTTATATTTATCAGGACTTCTACTGAAGTAAAAGCTAATTTATGACCCTGAAATTTACATTTCTCTTTAAATACCCCTGTGACTAGTTAGTTACATACACGGTTTTACCTGAATTTTTCTCCTACTTTTCTGCAGTTTAAATGAATTTATAGTTTGACACTTTTAAATGCATGGCAAGAGCCCACCAGGAAGATATAAATTACTAATACATAAATCCTTAAGTGTTTCAAAGAAACTGTTTTCCACTGCGGAACAGAAAACTCATTTTACCTGTCACACGTTCTCCTTTTCTTCCCTTATTATTCTATTTACATAGCTCTGAGGTATGATGTATAATATTGTTACCTTTGTCACCAATAAAACTTGGTTTAACCTGTTAATACTTTAAGTTTGTCCAGGAAGTCCTGTGTATACATAGCCCCTGTTTTCCATGAGGATTTTGATTCAGTTGACTTTGGAGTTATTTTGAATACTCCTTTCTGTTTACCCCACATATTGTTTCCAAGCTCTATTTCACTTCCCTTAGAAATTCTCTTTGACTCTCCTTTTTCATGACTTTCAAGTCATCAAATGCCCTGGTTATTGACCTAGTCGCTTTGTACCAACATGTAAAAAAAGAAAATCAAACTTCAGCTCACTTTGTTTTTTTCCTTTATCATTACATCACATATTTTTACAATATGAATCTTTCCAAGCCTGTTTTTAATAATACCCATTGCTTTTTTAAACAGCTTAAAGTGGTTCCATATAGTCTACTCTATCCCAAAGGTTTCTATGTGAATTTCAAAGCCCTGAGTCATTTTGTTTCCATATTCCCTCTTTCCTCCTACTTTATAGGACCCACATCCATTCTAAGAAAGCCCATAATCGACATGGGCCTGTGGCAGATATTGGCTAAGTACTCCCAATTCTGTTTCCTTTCCCTGGGTACACATGAAGTTATGCTCCAGGTTCCTTGGCAGTTGGGCCCAGGTCATGAGACAGGAGTTAGCCAATTGATGCAGCTAAATATAATGTATGTTAATTTGAGTTTTGACCCTATTATTTCCAGAGATATCTTTGATGAACTCTCTTTCTTATTCATCCATCTGGAAATTAAAACTTCTGAGATGGTGGTGTGCCCTGATGAAATCTGGCTTTATCACTAAACTGGTCAGAAGAAAGACATCCAAAAATTTCACCTGACATACAAGGGATTATGACCAGAATTGCAAAGGGGTGAGAAGTGCATGCTCTATACATCCTTTCAGATGGTGTTTACCAAAGCATGTGTTTGGTAAGCACCATCTGAAAGAATGTGTAGAACAATTATTGTGGCACAAACAGCACAAATTAGTTTTCCCAGTAATCAAAGTGGAAACGACTTATAATACACAGGTCATCAGAGTATTCAGATGGCTAACTTCTCAGTAGTGAATAACAATTAGGATTAGACCAAATGTTGCCCTGTTCCCACTTAAGAAACCTTTACCTCTTATTAATCTTTTAGAAGTAAATAAGTACCTCCAAAAGATAAAAAGGTTTCAAAGTACCTTATCATACAAGGAAAAAAATTCTAAAATATTTAATATAATATAAATATATCCAGTATCAAAAAGATACAATTTATGCTGTTTGGCCTGCAAAATAAAAAATTACCAGTCCTTCAAACAAGTAGGTGATACAACTTAAAAAGAAAAAGATAGAGAAATCAAGTGAATCCAACCCAAAATAATACAGATGATATAATCAGTACACAAAGACATTAAAATTTCTTATAATTATGTTACAGAGCTTCAAGAAGATAGAGGGACACTAGAACATATTAAGTAGACATATAAAAGGTAATTTTTTAAGGTTCAATTCAGACTTCAAGAAACTTTAAACACTATCTGTTATAATCCTCAGGGGCTTGCATTTTTTAAAAGTTAGATTAAATACAGCAAAATAAAGGATTAATGAACTTGAAAATACAGAAATAGAAACTATTTTAAATGTAACACAGAAGAATAAAGAGACTCAACAAAAACACAACATTAATTCTGGGCCTAATACATGTGTAACTGTAGTAATTGAATGACAGTAAAGAAAGGAAGAAACAGAAAATGAAAAAATATTTAGGAAGTATTTGTTGAAAATATTGCAAATGTAATAAAGTGTAAACTTGCAATTTCAAAAAGCTCAATAAACCCCAAGCAAAGGTAATGTGAGAAAACCACAATAGACTACATCATAATTCAATTACTTAAAACCAATAATAAAGAGAAAATTAAGAGCATCCAGAAAAAAAAAATGACATGTTACCTACAAAGGAACAATAACAAGAATAGCAGCAGTTGTCTTTTCAGAATCCATGCAGTTGAGGAGACAGTGAAACTACATCTTTAAAGTATTGGAAGAGGAAAAAATAATATATGAGCCTAGAATTCTCTTTCCTGCAAAAATATATGTTTAAAAATGGAGGCAAAATAATTTTTCAGATATACAAATGCAGAAATAATTTATCACTGGTATCTGGTATATCTGCATTATAGTAAATGGAAACAATATCTTTTAAGCAGAAGGAAAGTGATGGCAGATAGACAATTGGACATGCACAAAGAGTAAAAAGCACTCAAAATCGAAAATATGCGGGAAAATAAAATAATCTTTTTTTCTTTTTTTTTTTTTTTTTGAGATGGAGTTTCACTCTTGTTACCCAGGCTGGAGTGCAATGGTGCGATCTCAGCTCACCGCAACCTCCACCTCCTGGGTTCAAGCAATTCTCCTGCCTCAGCCTCCCGAGTAGCTGGGAATATAGGCGCGCACCACCATGCCCAGCTAATTTTTGTATTTTTAGTAGAGACAGGGTTTCACCATGCTGACCAGGGTGGTCTTGATCTCTTGACCTCGTGATCCACCCGTCTTGGCCTCCCAAAGTGTTGGGATTATAGGCGTGAGCCACTGCGCCCGGCCTCTAATTTTTTAATCTACTAGTTTTCCACCTTTAAATTGTGAATGAATAATAATCAAAGTAGAAAAGACCTGTAATACACAGGTCATCACAGTATACAGATGGCTGTAACCTCAGAAGTGAATAAAAATTAGAGTTAGATCAAATGTAGCTCTGGTCCTTTCTAAAATATTTTAAATAAATACCTCCGAAGGATAAAAATGTTTCAAAGTAATTCTGAAATGTGAATAATTTAGAACTTTGAATTGTGAGTAAATAATTCATAATTAAAGCAAATATTATAACACCATATTGAGAGTACATAACACTCCAAAAGTAAAATGTTTGACAATAGTACCAAACTTGAAGAAGGGGAAATGCAAGTATATGCTTGTAAATTTCTCACATTATGTGTAAATTGGTAGAGTATTAACTGAAGTATTAGCTGACTCTCATCAGCTAAAAATATACAATATAAAACTTACAACCACAACTAAACTATTGTATACCACTGGGATCTATCCTTTGTCCCATAGTCCACTGCATATACCGTATAATATTCCTGTTGTAAACTTGGAGAATAAAGCAAGAAAAAGTAGATTATTATTTTATTTCTTAAAATTTCCCTATACCACGTATTATGACACTTTCCTCATAAATTAGATGAGAGAAATAAATTACACTGTGAAAATATTTAGTTGAGATAACAGGGTACATTTTATTTTCAAATTTACCATGACTCGAAGGTTGATTCTTACTGCTTTAAATGCCCTTGCTAGCCAGTTTTTTTCTACTAATTAAATATGTGTCTCTTTCAGTAAAACATTAGGATTACTACTGCTTATAATAGTAATACTCTAGAATAAAGGAGAAAATAAGCCAATCGGTGCAAAGACCCCACTTGTGTTGTAATCACTAGGGAGTAGATGGAGTAGTCGGGAGTTAGCATTTCAGACGAGCAAAAGGAGGGAGTGAGCAGTGGGATGAAAGCCCTGGAAAGGGGCAGACAATTGTGCTGGTGGATAGCTTACTCTTTTCAGATACTCCTCTAGGACCCATCCGGACTCTGATGATTTCTTCAAAAGGAATAACCCAAACAATTGGCAATAAAATGGGGCCTACGACAAAATATTAATCTCCTTCTATGGATCATTAATATCACATATAATGCCAGTAGTATTTATTCAGAGAAAAAAAATCTTAAAGATGATAAGACTTTAAAACAGGTGATAACTCGATGGTAAGGCTTTGGAGGAAGAGAGAGATAATTTTTATCTTTTCTCTGTATATGTTATACTTACATAAAAGGGTTTGTTTAATTTTAGGTGCCTGTGTTCTTAAACCATTGCTTACATTTTAGAGTCATGAATAGTTAAAAGGAATTTAAATAGATGCTCTATAAATTCTTCAAGATTAGCTAAAACTATTGTACCATACAACACTTTTGAATTCACTGTTACTCTCTAACTTTTCTGCATTTGTGATTTTTCTTCTCCCTGTAGCATATACTTACTCTTCAGCAGAAGAAACCATATGTTATATACTTACATATAAATGCCTCTCTAGGTGTATATAATTATATTTATATAAATGATAATAAAATACAACTCTTTAAAGTTGAAAAACAAAGGAATGAAGACGTATGTGCCACGTTGAAATACAGAATAAATATAAATTTAGCTTTAGAAAAGCTAACATTTTACAACATTCTTAGAGAATAGAAGATTCAGAGAATAGAAAATTTACAACATTCTTAGAGAACGGAAGATCAACTGAATCTGATGAGGCATGAAGAGAATAAACAGTCAGTCTAGCTTCCTTGTGACTACTTTAGAAAGGCTTCAATTTGGTGCTTAGAATTCAAAATCTGAGTGAATAATGACAACAAATGATTTCATGGTCTTGGGTTAAACAATCTAAAAGTGGAATGTAACTTTGAGATGCGTTCAACGTTGAAATAAGAAAAACTGTAGGATAATAATCTAAACAAATGTGTTTAAAAAGGCCAATGGTGACAGGGACTTCAGGAGAATTGTGGAAATGGGATTGTTAAACATCTCTAGAAAATTTTTGTAAAGAAATGGTCAGCTTGACTTGAAAGTGAAATAAGAAAGTCTAGCTTTCTGGTTTGAACTCCAGAAAGTTTTAACTACATGTATGAGACACATAATCTAGAGAATTTTATCTAAATTTTGTTTCTTGATGGTATTTTCTATAATAATAAATTTTAAAATAGACTTATTTAATACAATTGGGAGGATTAAATGAGTTACATGTAAACTACTTAAAGTACTGCTTTGCACATGGCAAAGATTTAATAAATGCTAGTCACCGTTAGTAACTAATAGCAGATGATCAAAGTTGGAAGTAAAGAGACTGACAGACTGTTATAACCATTTAGTAAACTACAATTAGCTGTGTTAAGATGTACGATGAATTTCTTTTAAGTCTGAGCAGGAAAGATTACAATTATGTAAATTAGTGCACACAAAGATACCGTAGGTGGGGGAGTGATAATGTGTGTACCACATTTACCAGTCTAGTTTTAGGCCAGTGCTGACAATAAACTAGTATAAGAATTCAGGAGTATAATTGGGCATACGTAAAATAAATGACAGAGAAAGAAGATCTAGAATTGGGGAAAATCATTGAAAAATACATAATGATAAAGATATTTTAGCTTGCTTTTCCATTTTTAGCTTGTAAAAATAATAGTAGTGACTATCACATATAAAAGTAGTTATAAATGGTGTCTCTGAGTCAACTTGTACTTGCTCATAAGAACTGATTATATTCTTCCGAAAACTATGGTATCCCATGATGTCACATTAATCTGTCATTGAAATATTTACACCACAGGAATTGTCAAATATTATAAACCAGGCTTTTTCCATCCCCTACTTGAGAGAACTAGTTATTAAACTTTTGCCAGCACACCACTGCTTACGGGGCTGACTGATATAAACAGGTGCAATGACACTGGTTATTCAGCTTAAAGAAACATCCAGAAATCGTGTTCTTGCATTTATAATATGATGGGTTTTATTTATTTTAAAAACTTGAATATGATGCTTTATGTGTATAATGCTTATATGATGCTGTATGTGCCATGCAATGTTATATGGACTTTACAAACATGACACTATAAAATAGATAATATAGGTGGAATGCCAAAGGTTAGTACTTGTAGTTACAGAACTTGAACTATCGTTGCAGAAAAATGAGATAAAATATATTGTTGTTGTTTATTCTTGCTCTTAAAAAACTTGGAAGTTTCAGAATGAGCTGTCTAGGATGATAATTCAATTTCCTAGCCCTAGTGAAATGCTCTTTCATGGCATTTCACGAGTCCTAGAACAATTGCTACTGGTAATCACAATTTTCTATTTTTTTCCACTGCTAAGATACTGATTTAGCTCAGAGAATTTCCTCCTTCTCTTAATCAGAAAAAAACAAAATTCTTATGTGAGCTATTTAGTTTATAGAGAGGGATGACATTAAAGGTAGAAAAACCGCCTTAGATTTGAGAGCTAAAGTATTGACTGTGTAGACTAATCGGGTTAGTGCTCAAAACTCAGGGTCCCTGCTGAGTTTCACATGCTGATATCAGTATAAGATGCAGTCTCAAAAGTTGACTTTAGTACGGCCTTAGCCATTTATATACGTCATCCCACAAAAAAGTCTTTATAATTGTTTCAGATATGATTTCCTTTCCCAATATATGAATCTCTTTCATTGATCATGTGCTTATAAGCAGGTTTTATCAACTCGATAGTGTACTGGGAAAGTTTTTAAGTATGAAATAAATTTTAACTATTTTCCAGGCCTTACAGCCATTTCAGAGTTTACAGAGGAAGAGTATGAATTAAAGAAACAGTGAATGGCTGTTTGAGAAAATAACAAAACCTTAATAGGCTAATTTTTACCTAGAGAAGTGTCTACATTTTGAACTACAACTTATTCATTACCATCTATTAGGCACTAGTCATTAAGGGTATTAGGCACTTACATGAGAGATAAATGATAAGACTGGTCTCTGGCTTTGAAAAATTATAAATATTGACACGTACTAAATTGAAGTTAAGGTTTCTAAAACATATCCTTCTTAATAACACATACGCTATTGTATCCTGGTGAGGTTGGTCAACAAGGAAATAATTTCTGAAACAATCAAAAATCTTCATAATCACTGCAAGGACTTTTTTCCTTCCACTAGCACAAGGGAATTGTGCCTAGGCCCCTTACCAAACAAATGAGTTTTCAACCCCAGCCCAAATTTGTGATTCCTTTCAGTCCTGCTGACTGTGCTCCTGCTTCTATCTTCCCATTCATCCAGATACTTAGGTCAAAACCCGGAAGTTATTCTGGATTGCTCTAAGTATTCCATCAAGAAAGCTTGTTAGCTTTGTCTTCAAAATGAATCCTGAATTTCAGCTAAGTTACCATTCCCTGTTCTTATACCTTAGTACACACCAACAGTGTTTCTTTACTGGGCTACCAGAAGACCCACCTGCCTGATTGCCCCATTGTTTCTTTTGTGAAGCACCTTCTACAACGAACTCAATCAGCCTGCATTGGTCTTTCCATTTGTGAAATTATTAATTACTTTCATGAATCACATAATTTAGCTCTCATTTAAGCTATCTTTTATTGCTCATCTTATTTTATAATATATGTTTATTAAAGTGAGGAATCATATACATATTTTAAACTCTATCTATAATATAGTACCTGGAAGAATCAATCATGTAAATATAGTAAAATGTAGTTGATAAATACTGTTTAGATTGTGTCAGAATAATGTTATTCATCAGCTATGATTCAGATAGTCAATATTTTCCAAATTATTTGCAAGATAATTTTTTGCAAATAAATTATCATTGACTTGGTGAAATATCTTCAGAAACAAATTTAAATAAGCAGGGTTTAAGAAAGAAAACCCACCCGGGTGCAGTGGCTCACACCTCTAATTCCAGCACTTTGGGAGGCCAAGGCATGTGAATCACAAGGTCAGGAGATCATGACCATCCTGGCTAACATGGTGAAACCCTGTTTCTACTAAAAATACAAAAAATTAGCCATGCATGGTGGTATGTGTCTGTAGTCCCAGCTACTTGAGAGGCTGAGGCAGGAGAATTGTTTGAACCCAGGAGGCGGAGGTTGCAGTGAGCCGATTGTGCCACTGAGCTCCAGCCATGGCAACACAGTGAGACTCTATCTCAAAAAAAAAAAAAAAGAAAAATCCAACATTGAAACACACTTTCAAAATAAAAATAGAAAATAGTTTTGCAAAGTTTCAAAATAGGAGGAAATATTTGTTGAATTATACTAGCATTATAAACCAAATTAGGAAATATTTGTTAAATTGTATTGGTATTGCAAATTAAATTGTATAGCCACATGTGTTTGGCATTGTATTTTTACCTGGCATCTACTAATTCTATTACCAGCAGAAAAAAATAATGTCATACCCTCATGTCATCAAAATGTAACAATGCTTAGGACTTTTGATTGTTGATAAAAACACATTAAATATTTTTACATTTTTCAACTATTTTTTGTGCTGATGTGAGATAAAAATTGGTTCTTATATACAGAGCATTAGTGTGATACTGAACAAAAGTAATTTGTCTCCACGGTTTCTGTGAATTTTTGATGTAAAAATCTGATTGTATGTGGTCATGGGGAAAAAAAAATTATTACTTTCTTTACAAATACTTCATGATTGGAGGGAAAATTTTGACCTCTTAAGCTAGACTTTATTTTAAAGTTCTTAACAGTTTAAGGGAGGGCCTTCATCTCACCCAATAGAAGTGTTGTAGCCAATATAAGCAGTTTTTACTTTTCTTATAAATCACTATTCTCAGCACTTGCCTAAGGTAATGAGAAGAAAATGCCTAAAATAATGAGTTAACCCTTTGCTGAAACCAGGCCTTCATAGCTTCTGACTGCTCTGTAGACTATATATGGCATTGTCTACAGAGCGTTCTGCATGTCAAGGCCAGCACAGTACTTTCTCATGTCAGTTGCCATGGTGATTACCTTTTTAAAGAGTGAATTGCAGATTAAATAGCTTCATAAAACATAGATACATGGTTAGCACATAAACTACAGGTGCCCTGCAGCTAGAGAAATTTAAATGCCACTTTTTAAAACTTTCAAAAACTTCACTTCTGAAAGGCACATCTAATAATAAACCCATAGTTGCTTGCCTCCCCTTGTCAGTTGATGGCAACACATTTCCCTCAGGGGAGAATCATCCTAGCCAAGTTCCAAAGGAAATTACAGTCAGAAAGCAAGAAAGATTGCACAAGAGGAGTTGTCATGTCCTTCTCAAATTTCCAGGGTTCCCTACCTTTCACTTATCTCCCCAGAGCAACACCAGCACATTGACCCTCTGCATTTCCAGGTGCCAGACAGAAATGTAGAGGCAGGGGGAGTCAAAATGGCCGAATAGACACAACTCTGGTACACAACACAATGTAGCGAGAGAGACACAGAAATCCAGAGATCCCTAGCTCCAACCGAAGTACCAGGTGCATTTCAATGGGTCTGTTCCGACGGTGGGCAAAGCCCAGGCATGGTAGACCAAGGCGGGGAAGTGTGCCTCTTCACCCAGAAAGTGCATCTGATTGGTGAGTCAGTCGGAGACTACCCCACCTCCCCCCCCCCCCCCCCCCCCCCCCGGCACTACAATCCAGATACAGCACTTCCCCCAGAGCCTCAGCAATACACAGAACAGGGGATCTTTGCCAGTCAAGCACTGGGAATTACAAGCACAGAGTTGAATAATAATCCAGAATGGTGTCCCGGATTGGCACACAGATCTAAGCAAACACATCAGCCCATAAACCGGCTGGGAGAGCCCGGGGAACGAGCTATTATCCCCTCTCCCTGCCTGGAGGGAGAGGGAGCTGAGAGCAGGAAGACAGATGGAGCAGCGGGGCGGGCCTCTCCCCCATGACCAGAGAGAGGGAGCTGAAAGAGAGGAGACAGGTGTGGCTGGGCGGGTCCCTACCTTCCCCCACAAACCCCAGAGGGCTGAAGCACTATCTCTAGTGGATTACACAGCCAGTGCCACAGTAGGAGCTGAACCCTGAATGATCCAGCCCTTTGGAGGAAAGATATAACCCTCATTAAAGGGGTGGGACTAGGCTTCATGTTTTAACAAAAAACACAGGAAGTCTACTTAGCAACAAACGGTGTTCTTGACCACCCAACAGCGCCTCCAGGTCAGTGGAAGAGGCAGGCCTAATATCCCAATGCAAACAAAAAAGACAGGAAGCTTACCTAGCAACCTGAAGGAGTCCCTAGAAACCCAGTAACGCCTTGACAGGCAGGCAAGTGACCTCATCAAGCAGCTCCCTGAGACCACAGCCAGGTAAATCCACAAAGATGGGAAAAAACGAGAGCAAAAAAGATGAAACCATCAAAGACCAGAACACCTCTTCTCCTTCAAGGGATCACAACTCCTCAACAACACGGGAACACAACATGACCAAGAAAGAGTGCAATGAATTGACAGAAACAGGATTCAGAAGGTGGATAATAACAAACTTTTCTGAGCTAAAGGAACACGTTCTAACTCAATGCAAGGAAACCAAAAACCTTGAAAAAAGGTTAGACAAAATGCTAACCAGAATAACCAGCTTAGAGAAGAACATAAACGACTTGATGAAGTTGAAAAACACAGCACAGGAACTACCTGAAGCAAACACAAGTTTTAGTAGCCAAATTGATCAAGCAGAAGAAAAGATATCAGAGATTGAAGATCAACTCAATGAAATAAAAAGAGAAGGCAAGACAAGAGAAAAAAGAGTGAAAAGAAATGAAGAAAGCCTCCAAGAAATATGGGATTATGAGAAAAGATCTAATCTACACTTGATTGGTGTATGCATACCTGAATATGACGGGAAGAATGAATCCAAACTGGAAAACAAGCTCCAGGTTATTATCCAGGAGAACTTCCCAACCTAGCAAGGCAGGCCAACATTCACATCCAGGAAATACAGAGAACTGCACAAAGATATTCCTCAAGAAGAGCAACCCCAAGGCACATAATCAAGATTCACCAGGGTTGAAATGAAGGAAAAAAATGCTAAGGGCAGCCAGAGAGAAAAGTCAAGTCACCCACAGAGGGAAGCCAATCAGGCTCACGGTGGATCTCTCAGCAGAAATCCTACAAGTCAGAAGAGAGTGGGGACCAATATTCAATATACTTAAAGAAAAGAACTTTCAATCCAGAATCTCATATCCAGCCAAACTAAGCTTCATAAGTGAAGAAGAAATAAAATCCTTTATGGGCAAACAATTACTGAGAGATTTCATCACCTCCAGACCTGCCTTACAAGAGCTCCTGAAAGAAACACTTAACACAGAAAGGAACAAATACCAGTCACTGCAAAAGCACACCAAATTGCCAAGACCAAAAATGCAATGAAGAAACTGAGTCAATTAACAGGCAAGAAAACCAGCCAGTAACAAATGGCAGGATCAAATTCACATGTAACAATATTAACATTGAATGTAAACGCCTAAATGCCCCAATCAAAAGACACAGACTGGCAAACTGGATAAAAAGTCAAGACCCATCGGCGTGCTGTATTAAGGAAACTCACCTCACAGACAGAGACACACACAGACTCAAAATAAGGGATGGAAGAAGATTTACCAAGCAAATGGAGAACAAGAAAAAGCAGGGGTTGCAATCCTAGTCTCTGATAAAACGGGCTTCAAACCAACAAAGATCAAAAGAGACAAAGAAGGGCATTATACAAAGGTAAAAGGATCAATCCAACAAGAACAAACTATTCTAAATATATACAAACCCAGCACAGGAGCACCCAGATACAGAAAGCAAGTTCTTAACCACCTAAAACAAGATTAGACTCCCAAGTAATAATAGTGAGAGACTTCAACACTCCACTGTCAACATTAGACAGATCAATGAGACAGAAAATTAACAAGGACATCCAGGACTTGAATGCAGAGCTGGAATAAGTAGACCTAATAGACATATACAGAATGCTCCACTTCAAATCCACAGAATATACATTTTACTCAGCACCACATCGCACTTACTCTAAAACAGACCACATCATTGGAAGCAAATCACTGCTCAGCAAATGCAAAAGAACGGAAATCATAACAAACAGTCTTTTAGACCACAGCACAATCAGATCAGAACTCAAAATTAAGAAACACACTCAAATCCACACAACCACTTGGAAACTGAATGACTTGCTTCTGAGTGTCGACTGGATAAACAATGAAATGAAGGGAGAAATAAAGATGTTCTTTGAAACCAATCAGAATGAAGACACAACTTACCAGAATCTTTGGGACACCTTTAAAGCAGTGTCAAGAGGGAAATTTATAGCAATAAATGGCCACATGAGAAACAAGGAAAGATCTAAAATTGACACCCTATCATCAAAATTGAAAGAGCTAGAGGAGGAAGATAAAAAAAACTCAAAAGCTAACAGAAGACAAGAAATAACTAAGATCAGAGCAGAACTGAAGGAGATAGAGACACAAAAAAATACCCTTCAAAAAATCAATAAATCCAGGAGATGGTTTTTTGAAAAGATCAACAAAATAGACAGACCACTAGCCGGACTAATAAAAAGAAAAGAGAGAAGAATCAAATAGATGCAGTAAAAAAAATATATAAAGGGAATATCCCCACTGATCCCACAGTAATACAAACTACTATCAGAGATTACTACAAACAGCTCTATGCACATAATCAGTAAACCAGGAAGAAATGGATAAATTCCTGGACGATTGTCCTCTATCAAGACTAAACCAGGAAAAATCTGAAACCCTGAATAGACCAATAACAAGGGCTGAAGTTGAGGCAGCAATCAACAGCCTAACAACCAAAAGAATTCCAGGCTCAGACGGGTTCACAGTCGAATTCTACCAGACATACAAAGAAGAGATTGTTCCTTTCCTTCAGAAACTATTCCAAATAACACAAAAAGAGAGAATCCTCCCTAACTCATTTTATGAGACCCACATCATCCTGATACCAAAACCACGTGGAGAGTCAACTAAAAAAGAAAACTTCAGGCCAGTATCCATGATGAACATGGAAACCAAATGCAACAGCACATCAAAAAGCTTATCCATCATGATCAAGTAGGCTTCATCCCAGGGATGCAAGCCTGGCTCAACACACACAATTCCATAAATGTATTCCTTCACATAAATGGAACCAAAGACAAAAACCACATGATTATCCCAATAGACACAGAGAAGGCCTTCAACAAAATTCAGCAGCCCTTCATGTTAAAAACTCTCAATAAACTAGGTATTGATGGAATGTGTCATAAAATGATAAAAGCCATTTATGACAAACCTACAGCCAATATCATACTGAACGGGCAAAAGCTGGAAGAATTCCCTTCGAAATCAGGCACTGGACAAGGATGCCCTCTCTCACCACTCCTATTCAATATAGTATTGGAAGTTCTAGCCAGAGCAATCAAGCAAGAAAAAGAAATAAAGGGTATTCAATTAGGAAAGAAGGAAGTCAAACTGTCTCTATTTGCAGACGATATGATTGTATGTTTAGAAGACCCATTTGTCTCAGCCCAAAATCCTCTTAAACTGATAAGTAACTTCAGCAAAGTCTCAGGATACAAAATCAATGTGCAAAAATCACAAGCATTCATACATATCAATAACAGACAAACAGAGAGCCAAATCAAGAGTGAACTACCATTCACAATTGCTACAAAGAGAATAAAATATCAAGGAATACAACTAACAAAGGATGTAAAGGACCTCTTCAAGGATAATTACAAACCACTGATCAATGAAATAAGAGAGGACGCAAACAGATGGAAAAACATTCCATGCTCATGGTTAGGAAGAATCAATGTCATGAAAATGTCCATACTGCCCAAAGTAATTTATAGATTCAACACTATTCCCATCAAGCTACCAATGACCTTCTTCACAGATCTGGAAAAAAACACTTTAAACTTCATATGGAATCACAAGAGAGCCCGCATAGCCAAGACAATCCTAAGCAAAAAGAACAAAGCCGGAGGCATCACACTGCTGGACTTCAAACTATACTACAAGGCACAGTAATCAAAACAGCATGGTCCTGGTACCAAAACAGAGACATAGACCAATGGAGCAGAACAGAGGCCTCACAAGCAACACTACACATCTACAACCATCTGATCTTTGACAAGCCTGACAAAAATAAGCAGTGGGGAAAGGACTCCATATTTAATAAATGGTGTTGGGAAAACTGGCTAGCCATGTGCAGAAAGCAAAAACTGGACCCCTTCCTGTCACCTTACACTAAAATTAACTCCAGATGGATTAAAGACTTAAGCATAAAACCTAACATCATAAAAACCCTAGAAGAAAACATGGGCAAATCCATCCAGGACATAGGCATAGGCAAGGACTTCATGATTAAAACACCAAAAGCAATGGCAACAAAAGCCAAGGTAGACAAATGGGACCTAATTAAAATTCAGAGCTTCTGTACAGCAAAAGAAACCATCATTAGAGTGAACCGACAACCAACAGAATGGGAAAAAAATTTTGCAGTCTACCCATCTGAAAAAGGGCTAATATCCATAATCTACACAGAACTAAAACAGATATACAAGGAAAAAAACCAAACAACCCCACTCAAAAGTAGGCAAAGGAAATGAATAGGCACTTTTCAAAAGAAGACATACATGAGGCCAACAAACATGTGAAAAAATACTCATCATCATTGGTCATTAGAGAACTGCAAATCAAAACTACATTGAGATACCATCTCATGCAAGTTAGAATGGCAATCATTAAAAAATCTGGAGGCAACAGATGCGGGAGAGGATGTGGAGAAATAGGAACACTCTTACACTGTTAGGGGGAATGTAAATTAATTAAACCATTGTGGAAGACAGTGTGGCAATTTCTCAAGGATCTGGAAATAGAAATTCCATTTGACCTGGCAATCTCATTACTGGGTATATACCCAAAGAACTATAAATTGTTCTACTATAAAGACACATGCACACTTATGCACATTGCAGCCCAGTGTACAATAGCAAAGAGCTGGAATCAGCCCAAATGCCCATCAATAATAGACTGGACAAAGAAAATGTGGCCCATACACAACATGGAATACTACGCAGCCATAAAAAAATGATGAGTTTGTATCCTTCGTAGGGACTTGGATGAATCTGGAAACTATCATTCTTAGCAAACTGACATAAGAACAGAAAACCAAACACCGCATATGCTCACGCACAGGTGGGTGTTGATCAATGAGAACACATGGACTCAGGGAGAGTAGCATCACACACTGGGGGCAGTGGGGGTGTAGCGGAGGAACAGTGGGGGGTGGGAAGTGTGGGGAGGGATAACATGGGGAGAAACGCCAGATATAGTATGCACCTATGCAACAACCCTGCATGACCTGCACATGTACCCCAGAACCTACAGTAAAATTTTTAAAAATTAAATTTAATTTAAAAAAAAGAAGAAGAAATATAGAAGCAATTCTCTATTTCCCAAAATCGAACAGCTGAACTGATGATATGCAAAAACTGTATTACTTCAGGGAGTGCTCATGTATTTCATAGTATTGCTTAAATCTTCAAAAACATAGTTTTAACTGTTAATTGATTTCAAATATTCCAGAATTGAGAATGATAGAATTCTCAGGCAATAGTAGCAATAATTTCTTATAATTTCAATATAGCCAAACTTCCTAGAGACTCAAGAACATCTTTCTTATATCAATGTTTTGCATTAGAGATGCAAACTTTTGTGATGATTTTCTTCCTATTAATTTGTTACTAAAATAGGAAAAAAAACCATATATAGTTGCCCTCAGTATTGGTGGGAGATTGGTTCCAGGACACCCCTCAGACACTAAAATTTGCAGATGTTCACGTATCTTAGACAAAATGAAGTAGTACTTGTATATAACCTGCAGACAACCTTCTACATATTTTAAATCATCTCTAGATTATTAGCAATACCTAATACAATGTAAACGCTATGTAAATAGTTGTTATATTATTTTTTATTTATTTTTATTGTTTGAGAAAGGGTCTCTCTCTGTCACCCAGACTGGAGTGGAGCAATCTTGGCTCACTGCAACCTCTGCCTTCCAAGTTCAAATGACTCTTGTGCCTCAGCCTCCTGAGTAGCTGGTATTTATAGGAGTGCACCACCAAGACTGGGTAAATTTTCTGTATTTTTAGTAGAGAAGGGATTTTGTCATGTTGGCCAGATTAACAGAAAGAAATCACACAGGCTTATTTGATGTTAAAAGTTTTGCATGGCATGAGAGGCTAGAGGGGAAGGAGGATTCATGAAATATCTTCCAAAGAAGAAACTGGGATTGGAGATTTTTAGGCCATACAGAGAAAGATGATGAACTTATAGAGAAGTGACAAGACAAAATAAAGGGATTTCTGAACTCTTTAGGGGCAGTAAATTGTGGAAAGACATAGGGGACACTAATGCTAGTAAAGGTAGATAACAGTCGAGGTTCATATAGGCTATCTCCTTATCTGTCTGGTGGTAAGGTTGTTCTCCCCTTCCTACTGCAAAAAAATAAATAAATAAAAATGTGGAGAGAGAAATCTTCACAAGGGGAATTTATGCCTTCTTTTCAGCTGGTTGCAGGAGAGCAGAGAGCCTGTGCTATGTCTACCTTTTCCCAATTGGCTCAGCTCAAAATAATCCTCCTGTCAGAGAGACATATTTTAGGGCACCACATTTTAACCTCCTTCATTTTTCTCTCAGCAATGTTTGCAATTGACAGGGAATAGGTCTTGCACATACTTTGGTAAAAATACAATTTCTTTTTTATTTCATCTTATATTGTTCACTGCTAATTTTACAAATACTTTTCTATTCACCTGTGTTCTTCATCTTTCTAAATAAATTTATTTGCCCTAATAGTCTTTTTTTTCTTTTTCGATTCTTTGTATTTTTCGGTGTGGATGGCAATGCCTCTCCAAATGAAGTTTTACTTTTCTCCCTGCTGATTTGCATGCCTTTTGTTTCCTTTCCTTCCCTTACTGAATGTGCTAGAATCTCCAGATTGCTGAATAAAAGTGAGGGTTCATTACTGACCTTGTTCTTAATAATAGAGAAAAAGAATTCAGATGTTTACCATTAAGAATAATAGTAGCTGTTTATTTTTTATAAAATCTCTGCATCAATATAAAGTTTTTCCCCATTATAGTTTCCTGTGAATTTTTATAGTCACACATTGTTGAAATTTTGTCAGATATATTTTTGTCATCTATTAATATTATATTATTCTTGTTTTCTTTATTGATATTTATCTTTTTATATATTTTTGATCTTTTGATAATACTTAGTTGAGAACTTTGTTTCTATGTTTATGGAGGCTGATGGTTTATAATATTATTTTTGTCATGATAGCTTCAGAAGATATTGTTTGTGTTGGATTTATGTTGTTTATTTTCTACAAATGTTTGATGAAATAAACATTAATGGAACCATCTGGGCTTCAAGATTTCATTGTAGAAAGTTTTTAAAATTATGAATTCAATTTTTATAGTAACTAGAGGGTTAGTCGGATTTTCTAGTTCTTATATAAGATTTCTTATTATCACAATAACATTATTTTTAAGGTATTAGTCCAATTCATCTAAGTTGTCAATTTTTGAGGAAGAAAATGTGGCTTATAATATTTTCTTGGTATTTTCTTTTCTATAGGATTTGTAGCATTGCACCATCTTTTACTATTGATAATGATAATATGTATACTCCTTTTTTTTTTCTTGATCATTCTAGCTAGAAATCTGTAAACTATAAGAATATTTGGTTGCCTTGAATTTTGTCTATTTTATCTTAGTTTTCTATTAATTCAATATCTGTAAAGTTGACTTCAGTTATTATCTTCATTACTATAATTCCTCTCTTGTCCTTACTCTAGGTTTATTTGCTCTCTCTCTCTTTTTTTTCCTAAGAAACAGTCTTGCTCTGTCACCCAGGCTTGAGTGTAGTGATGTGACAATAACTCACTGCAGCCTCAAACGCCTGGACTCAAGCAATCCTCCTACTTTGACCTCCCTAAGTGCTGGGATTACAGGAGTCAGCCACTGTCCTCGGCCTCTGCTCTTCTTTTCCTAGTTAACTAAGGTGTGGTATTTGACTATCGATTTATACTTTGCTTCTTTTCTAGTATAATCATTCATAACCACAACTTATCCCCTAAGCTCTGCTCTGGATGCATCCCACTCATGTTGATATTACATGATTTTATATTGTAACCAAGTTTTTATTATTGCAGTTGCAAAAATACAAAACAGGTGTTACTTTTCTGTGAAGTATCTAATTTTAATAGGGTCCTTTCTCTCTTTTCCTAAGTATTCCTAAGAATTCATTCAAACTTAGTTCTTTGTATATGGATTGTTCTTTGTAAATAATTGTACATTGCCTCTAAGCTATGATAATTTTTTGATGTTTTAATTTTTATGTAGTCTGATTTTTTTTAACTTTTCATTTAAGCTACTGGCTTTCAGGGCATATGCATTCTGAAAATATTGCCCAAGTCATTTTGAAATGCACCCTAAAAAAGAGATATAACACTTATGAATTTATCACATCCTCTAATGAATTTCACACTCTTCCTTTTTTGGGGGCGGCTCCATTGCTTGATTGGCACTTGTCTTACTCCATTTGTGTTCCTACAAAGGAATACCAAAGGCTGGGTAATTTATAAGGAAAAGAGGTTCACTGGGCTCAAGAAGCATGGTGTAAGCATCTGCTTCTGGTGAGAATCTCAGACTGCTTCTACTCATGGCAGAAGACTAAGGGTAGCTGGCTTGGACATAACACATAGTGGAAGAGAAGAGGTGCCAGATACCTTTGAACAATCAGCTCTCTTTGATACTAACAGAATGATACTAACTCATTTCTGACAGGACAGTACCAAGCTATTCATAAGGGATCTGCCCCTCATGACATAAACTCCTATTAGGTCTTACCTCTAACATCTGGGATCAAATTTCAACATGAGGCTTGAGATGGTCAAACCAATTATATTCAAACCATAGCAGCACTAAATGTGTAAATAAATAGTGTATTAAAGATTGTATTCTGACATTTGGAAAATTTGTGATATTATTTTTCTGCTCTATGTTTATAAACATATAGTTCATATATCATGATGAATTTTATATATATAAAATATAATATTTAAAAAATCTTATCTATTACCATTATTCATTCCATTAGTAGATACATTTTCTGTAGGAAATCATCTGTCTACATTGTATATTACCCCTAATTAGCTATATCAGCAGCATGATATTTCAATAATGGTGAAAGGATCTTGGAACTATATTTGTAAGTGAAAGGAAAAATGTGCCCTTGCTCCTCTTTTGCTTATTCATTATATTTAAGTCATTCAATAGCAGCCTTTATTCAGTCATATTACTGAACTCAGTCCATCTGACCTGCACTCCACTTAAATGGCATTTTTGGAATCATAAGCTTCAGTTGTAACAGGAAAATTCTGAATTACACTGTGGTAATTCGCATAATATTTATGGAGTTTTCTGCCTCATTCTTAATTAAAAACAAAAAATCGTAGGTAATCTAAGTCTTAATAAGATAACAATCATTAAGTACCTAGTTTTACTCTCAGATTTTGGCACTTCCGTATGACTGCTACTCTGGAAGGACATGGTTCTCCAAGCTAAAGAAATGCTATTTTGTTTGAGCGATCATAGCTCCCAAACCTCTTCTTCATCACTTGATTCACTAGTTTAAAACACCAGGTGGAAGGTTTCCTGGTGGGTTTTACTGAAACCAGGAAGCAAATAACAAAGAAATTATTGCTGCAAAAGTTACTATATTTTTAATAAAACCAAAACTGATATACGTTAGAACGTTTTAACAAAAACAAATAAAAACCTACATTTTTGCACAAACTTTTAACTATTAACATAATAATGTAATTATGGATTAGGGTCAATATATTGAATCTAGTCTCAGTATAGAAAATTGGCAACATTAATTTCTTTTTTGTACCAACTTTGCTTATAAACTTCCTAAGTATTATTATGAATGTAGAATATGTTCCAAAACCAAAATTCACTCATTTTTCAGCAGTGAGATATACTAAAGCCCTTTCAACAACTAATGAACTGTGATGTTATATGCTTTCTAAAAAAAGAAGTTACTATGTACATTTTCATATGCTAAAGTAAAATTACAGTTTTCTTCAGGCAAGAACACCTATATCCCATGAAAGGAGTATAAATGTTCAAATATAAGTTATGAAATCTGAAATGTAGCAGTGATTATTTCCAGTTCATCACTTTGCATATTCTTCTATAGTAACACACTGATGAAGATGTCTACTTTCTGTAATTAATCTTTCCTAAAACACTTTTTTATGTGAATTCAGATGTGGCCATCCTATAAAAAATGCTAACATGTTGCAAGCATTTTGAAATCCCCAGATAAAAGTAGCTAGCCATACATCTGTGCACCAAATTTACTTGAATTATTAAATATAGCTTTATAAACCTAAGAAAATGATTGACTTAATGGTCAGTTTTAATACAGATTTGATATATACTCATATTCCTGATGTTAAAGCATCTGTGGAAATGAGGCACTGATCCTATGATGTCTCAGATAGAATACTTATGTCTGCATCTTTCTTTGATAGAGAAATCACTTGTGAGATATTAAGGTGGTACACATAACTGTGTATATTAAAAGAGGCACATTTACAATTCCCTTTTTTTCATTCATTCCTATATTCCCAGGATGAACCATCAAAGCAAGAAGTTGGCAGTTCAATGTTATTTTGTCTTCTATTTTTGCATGCCCTGTTTGAAACAAATGTCCTAATTGACTTGTGATAGTAGCAAATCAATTGTGGAATGTCAGGAATGTCTGCGAACAGATGGCTGTGTGGATCTCATTCCTCCTAGGACTCACTCAGAGTTACAGCTGTCCAGGGTTACATGTAGTGTTTGCAGCCCTATTTTCTGTTAGCTGGCTATTTTGATGATGAATATGTGTGCAGATAACACTTCTCCTTTGAGAATTCTGTCCCTCTGCATGGCTTCTATTTTGAATGCATTGCACTCTGTACATTCATGGAATGCCAATAGGTTTTATTTAAAAGGTGACCGCATTTAAAAAAATCAAAATGTCTCAATTAATAATTGTACTTTTTTTGGTCTATCTAACTTGGATCTGGTATAGAGTTGGAGGCAGTAAAATAGTATACAGTAAATAAGAAATACCTTAATAAACTCCAAGTTGATTTTAATTTTTTTCTTTTCAAAATAATGTATAAAACTTTTAATGGCCCTTGCTTGAAGAGTAAAAAAATAATTTTACACAAATATAAAAGTATAGTGAATAAATACCTTGGTGGCAATACTTTTGAAAAGGCATTTATGTTTTTGTTAAGGCTTTCATTATATAAACATTTGAGATTTGTTTCCTTCCCTATATATATTTATAGAATAAAATTTGAGAAAATTTAAACATATTAACATAAAATACTGATAGAAAACTTAAAATTAAACAAATTATACATAATTATAAAAATTATATTGTTTTCTGTATATAATATGCCTGAATAGTCCTGTTATATTGGAACACATGTATGAATACAAAGCTTATGTTGTAAGTATACAACATGAATTTATATAAAGTCACAGCATAGGTAAAGAAAATGCCCTGGGCCTTTTCTCTCAGCACTGAATACTGTTCACTAGAACTTCATACACAGATATCACTGATGAATTATTTTCTTTAAGAAATCCTAATTTGAATGATCTATATTGAATGCTTTACTCAATTGTTTAATTAACATTTTTATTATATCGAAATTTCATAAAATCATCCTCATTCTATTTCTTAACTTGGTTTTTTTCTCTTAGAATTCTAAGAAAGGTAACAGTGAAAGAAAATACCCATCTCTATTTAGAAATTTGTTTGCCATTTCTGTTAAACAGATCCCTTCTCAAAGCAATATATTCTCTTTCCTTTTTCTTTTTCAAAAAAAGCTACCTTTTTTTGAAGTGGAAATTTACATAATTAACTTAGCATGCACAAAGATCTCAGGCTTTCAACTTGATAAAGTGGGAATTTTCCTTATTCCTAATTATTGATTTAGACATTTAGGAGATGAAAGCAATTCAAGCCATGACTTTCAAGGACATAGAAATATGAACTTGATTGGTTGGTAAATTGCCTATGCCTAATAAATAAACTTAGAGTTTTTGCCATCACAGATACCTAAGTGGCAGCCAGCAACCTGTCACAACGACAGTTTTCTTAAAAATAAGAATATTTTGATAAATATTTGAACATGATTATTTGTGAGAGAAACTGTGGAAGTGACACATCGACTAGGGCCTCCCTAGAAAAACACTTGTGTATTTCTAGAGGCAAATAGAATATTCAATATTTAATGTCTCCTGCCTAGCAATAACCCACATATATACTTTAAGAAGAAATGTGAATTGGATTAAATTCATTGGACACTCCACTCAGTGGACAGAACTCAAACTCTTAAGAGTGTTGCAGATTAAGGACACATCTTTGGGAATATAAACTGTGGAATAAAATTGTGGCTGCTGATTAAGCTGCCTGGGTGGGTAGTTCACATAGATCCCCAGAGTAATGACCAGTTCACTGATGGAGCAGATGGGCACCCAGCTCCTGACAGTGCCTGTGCTGTCCCTGCTGCTACAATCACCACATAAACTCATCACCACAGCGGACATGGCAGAATGCTCACCATCATACACTGGGCACACACACATGAACTCTGATGCAGAGGCTGTAATTTCATGCCATATTTGTGATTCCTGACAAAAGCTGCAAGATGGAGGGGTTGATATGGCCCTCTGCCCACTCTTGGCAGATTTATCACACCTGGTTATTGACAAGTATTAGTGTTTTCTGAGGCATTTTCAGTGTTAATTTTTTTTGTTCTTGTTACTGATCAGTTAATTTCAGTCATGCTGATAGGGCCATAGAAATTAACGTCTCTTGTGTTCAGCTTCCCGAACGAATTGCAGTTTGTCAATTTGTTATTTTCATGGCAGAAGTTACTCAATGAGCTGATAGTGTAACTTTACTTCCTTCACCTCCTTCTGATCTACATACCATAGTAAGACAGTTTGATTATTAAATACAGTTGTTCCCAAAAAGAGACCATCTCCTCTTGATTACTTCTTACATACTGATATGAACAAAAGGGGTTGGATGTATAGACTTATTTTGTGTATTCAATTTTACCTTTACCATTTCTGAACTTCAGGCTTCTTTATTTTCTCTAGTGGCAAAACCAGGCAGGCTGGGCCGGTATATTTATTTGCTTGGTGACTTCCAGCCTTAAGAGGGTTAGGAGATTCAAAAGTAATCCTGGTCCAGCCCTGGATTCTTGTTAGAGTGACATGATTTTAGGTTAGAGGATTACAAACTACTGAGTTGAGTACACTACCCACTCAGGGATCCATCCAGGGGCTACTTAACAACACCAAAAGTAGATTAGATAGTTGTGGTATCTTTTCCTTATTGAGGCCCGAATAAGCCCAAAAGAGGGTAGTTAGGTAAATTCTGAAACCAATGAAGAGCTTACTCTTTTTCTGTTTATAGATCTGAACATTAACCGAGCAACTTTAATAGAAAATACCTAAGGATAAAGATAGCTGCTAAAAGATCTTGTTCTATTTGTACATTATTTTGTATGTATCCATTATCAAGTATTGATGCACATATCTACAGTACTTTTAGTAATCAATCTATCTTCCTTTATTTTAACAAAGTCTTAGCAGTGTTGGATGCTTACAGTATCACTAATTCATAGAAATAAGGTAATCCTGAACTATAATTTCTAAAATCAATCCTACTTTTTTGTTTGTCTTTCCTTATAAGGGTTGAAAAAGATCTTGGCTGGGCACGGTGCCTATGTCTGTAATCCCAGCACTTTGGGAGGCCAAGGTGGGTGCATCACTCAAGATCAGGAGTTCTAGATCAGCTTGGCCAACATGGTGAAACCCTGTCTCTACTAAAAATACAAAAATTAGCCAGGTGTGGTAGTGAGTGTCCATAATCCCAGCTTCTTGAGAAGCTGAGGCAGAAGAAACACTTGAAGCCGAGACGCAGAGGTTGCAGTGAGGAAAGATCACACCGCTGCACTCCAGCCTGGGTGACAAGAGTGAAACTTTGTCCCAAAAAAAAAAAAAAAAAGGAAAGAAAAGAAAAGATCTTAGCTGGATTTTGTAAATCTGATCTTCGTCAAGTTCCAGACTGTAGGACTGATGAGGCTGGTCATTTTTTCTATTCAAGTTAGACATTAGAAGGGGATATTTCTCAGTGAGAGGGGAGGTCAAGGAAAGAGTAAAAATGTTTGGAAAAAGCACAGAAGATAAAGGAGTAGAGTAAGAAGAAGGAGGAAATCAAGTTACAAGAGTCCAGGAGGGAGACCAATTTGCAGGTGGGCAGAAAGAATGAGAGGAAGTATGTACTAGGTTTTTACATTTCTCTAAGGAATTCATAATGAAAAAAGAATTTTAGAATTTTCATTTATTGTTGAGACATCTTTATACCAGTAAAAAATGCTGACAATTGATATCCATAAGCTTTGAATCCTTTCATTCTAAGGCACCTCACAAATGGCTAATTTTGTTTATATATCAAATTCCACAAGTGGCTATAAAAGTTCTAAATTGTCTTTGGTAATAATTGAAATCTACAGAGCTTCAACTATTTTGCACTAAATATTTAGTGTCATTGGCACCATAACGTTTGTACGTATACGAAGATGGGCAACAAACTGGAGACACATTGAATGGTAGATAATTGCTCATATTACAGTGACAACAATAAATGAGAGACAAATAATCACATTCAGAAAGCCTTGTTTCTGTGTTTCTGTATCATGCATTATCTGCCTGAAATAGTGAAACAAATTACATCAAAGATTTTGCTAAAATGCTTAAGCCAGAATAATAAATATCTATATGGTACTTTAATGCAAAGGGAGTGGAGCACTAGTTCATCATAAGCAAAACTTACTCAGGTGTGCAGACACTGGGACCCTAAGGAAAGAAACTGTCAAAGAATCACTGGCATGACCTGTCCTGTTCAAGTGGCCTGGACTGAGCATAAGCGGACCCAATCCTGATTCAAACTCCAACATTAACATCTGCAGAAGAAAATCAGCTAGAGCCTTGCTAAGCATAAACTTTTATTTGAAAATCCTGGGTACAAAAAGATTCTGAAGAAATGTTTTGTCTTGGGAGAAAAAAAAAAAAAAAAAGGAGATGGAGGATGGTTTTATCCAGACAGGTGAATCGACTATTCCACTTGTTTTAGGAATAGATGACTCTTTTAAATGGTGATCTGAGAGGAAGGAACTGTTCTTGAGGTGTTCGTAGCCACTGCTTCAGCAATTTGGGTTTATTAAGATGGGGAGAGAGGATGGGGAGGGGAAGTCTGAGAAACTGTCTTTGAGGGTCTCTTACATACTCTTTTTTAAGGCATAAAAATTAGTACCAGTTTTAAGAAAATGGATTAAGTTTAAATGAAAATACTTCCAATGTCCAGGGATGGTTTAGAAATTTTTTAAAGTCTTAATTTATTCTAATAATTACACCTCTTTGGAAACTGTTAAGCCTGGATTTTATCTTTTATAATATCTATTTATGTTTTATATTTTATTTTTCTAAAATGTATCTTTAATAGTCATGTTCTCCCAGGTTCCATAATATCTCAGCTATTTGCAACCCTTCAACTATTACAATTTTAAAAATAAAACCTAAATCATACTGAGTTCTTCATGCCTAGTATATGTTTCCTTCCCTTTTCCTACAGTAAAATCAGACTCATGTCTCATGTCTCACCATTTTTATCATAATTCTTTATAGTGCTAAGCATGCTAAATTTCCCTTATCTGTTTATATGTTCTGTGTCAGCTTTTTGAGAGTGTCATTCATATTTTAGGGTTTCAGTGTATCACATATATCTGACACATAGGACATATTTAACAAGTGTTAATGATTGTTTTCCTTTAAAACATCGGTCAAATGCTTCTTCTTTTATGAAATATTCAACTTAGTTCATTCAGGAAAGATTCCTTTGGTAACAATGAACAGAAAGATAACTTGAAGTAGCTCAAATTAAAAAGAAACCAAACAGGAAGTACAGGACATACGAACTTCAAGCAAGCATGGAATCAAGCTTTGAATATCCCCATAACTCTTGGCATGTTACAACTCTAGTTTTTTCTTCCTGTCAACCTCACTATTTCACAGAGATTCCTCCACATAGCTTGATACACAGTCTCACAACACTCACAACTCATATGTCCCAACTTTATATAAGATAGGTAAATTTATTTCTATTAGTTCCAAGTAGAAAAAACATCCTAAAAAGTTTTGAAGATGCAGGTTAATTAGCCTGTCTCAATCAACGTCTACTTTTGAGCGTCTGTGCTCAAATGGTTGGCCTTTGCATGGTGGTTCCGTTCAGAGCATGACCACGGCATCCGTATACCTATGTAACAAACCTGCACAATCTGCACATGCACACAAGAACTTGAAGTATAATAAATAATTTAAAAAAAGAAAAGGGGGCATTTCATCAAAGAAAGTAGTGCTATACTGGGCAGATTTTTAAAAAATGTTTATATCTTATCTATGTTACTTTTTAAATATAATCCTACTTTCTTTTTGAGTGAATATAGCAATTTCATTTTCCTTTATTAAATCACATATATATTTTTTTCCTTTACATGAATGTCTTCTCTGCAATTTTCTATTCCTTAGGGTCAAGTATCCATGCCCTATCATTTAACTTTTCTTTATCTGTTATATTCCTGGGAACTTCACATACAAAAAATAAGATTTATTATTGGGCAATAAAGAGTTAGATCAGTCTGCCTGGGTTGCTGAAACCCTGCATAGGCTAAAGGCAGGCCTGTCTTCAGAAGCACTGACTCACGACCAGCCCCTGAGAAACAATCTCTGAGCCCCTGGAATACGCTGCCTGAAAGACACAGTGTTTTGGTGTGCCTGAGAATCTGGGCCACATGGTCCTCTAGGGGAATGGAAACTGAGGAGGTAAGTTCGGTCAAGCTGCTGCTGTATGCTTATGGGACTGATCCCAAAAAAATATCTGGATGGCCTGGCTCAGGTGAGCTATCCTGGTTGGCAATACTTCACAGGTGTTGTCACAGGTCGTTGTCAGACGAATCAAGTGCAATTCTCCTGAAGGGGACACCTGGAAGTTTTTGCCTGATGTCTCCTTGATTTCACCCATGTGCGTTTTCCAATTCTAGTCTTAATCCATTTCCTTTCTCTGTAACAAACCATAACTATAAATATAGCCAATTTACTGAGCTCTGTTAATCCTTCCATCATATCATTGAGTCTGAGGGTGGTCCTCAGGATCCCCAACATAATTATAATCCATTTTTAGTAAAGCACTCTCATTAATTGACTCATGGATGGCCTAACTTTCCTCCTCTATTTATTTTAATTTTCCATTAGTAATTTTCTTTTTTTAAATATAACTTCAATTTTACTATAGGTTTAGATTTACAGAAATGTTGTAAACTTAGAATTTCTGTATACCTCTCACTTACTTCTTCCTGTTTTTAATACCCTACATCACCACTGGATGTTTGTCACAATAAAAACCAATTTTGGTGCATGACTATTAACTAAACTGTAAACCTAATTCAGAATTCATATGTTCTTCCCCAATGTTCTTTTTTTTCCCCGAAGATCTCACTCATGATACCACATTACATTTAGTCCTGTCTGTCTGTCTAACCTCTTCTGATCTGTGACAGTTTTCTCAGCCTTCTGTTGTCCTAATAACTTTGTTTTTAGAAATACCGTTTAGGATTTTGAATAATGCTTCTCAATGTTGTGTACTGAATTGTGTCCCTCTCCAAAATGTGTATGTTAAGCTTCATTGAAACTGTCAGATTATTGTATTTAGACGTAAGGCCCTTAAACAGGCAATTAAGGTTAATTGAAGTCACAAGAGTAGAGCCCTGATCCCATAGGACTGGTGTCCTTGTAAGACAAAGAAAAGGCACCAGAGCTCACTCCCTCCACACATGCTCACAAAGGAAAGGCTATGTGAGGGCACAGTGAGAAGTGTTCAACTGCAAGCCAGAAAAAGAGGTCTCACTGGAAATCCATGCTGCAGGGACCTCGATGTTGGACTTTCAGCCTCCAGAACTGTGAGAAAATAAATGCCTGTTAAGTTACGCAACTGTGATATTTTTTTATCTCACCCCAAACAGGCTAAAACATGTAATTTGGTTTGTCGCATTCTTTATCTCATGGCTAGACTGAGCAAGTTATTGTTTTTTTACTACAGTTTCATTGTCACATAATAGAGTACCTAGTGTGGGAATACATGTGCTATTTAATACATTCATATAATTTGAAAAGATCAAATCAGTGTACTGAGGATATCCCTCACATTAAATATGTATTTTTTCTTTATGCTAAGATCACTCAAATTCTCCTCTTTTAGCAAATTTGAAATACGAAATACATTGTAAAACGTCACCCAACTAACCTAACTTTCAGTCCAGTTTCTTCTATTAAACTGTATATTTGTACCTATTAATCACTTGCTTTTCCTCCCCTCACTCCCTTCTACCCTTCCAGCCTCTGATAACCACCAGGCTACTCTCTTAGCTCCCATATATGGGTGAGAATATGCAATAGTTGTCTTTCTGTACCTGATTTATTTCACTTAACAGTTTCTGTTAAGTGAAACAGACTGCCAGTTTCATCCATGTTGCTGCAAATGACAAGATTTAATTATTTTTATGGCAGAATAATATTTCATTGAAAATACATAGCACATTTTCATCATCCATTCATCAGTTTTTGCATGTAGGCTAATTCCATATTTTAGCTAGTGTGAATAGTGCTACAATAAAAATCAAAGTGCAGATGTCTTTTCAATATATTTATTTTCTTTCTTTGGCTATATACCTAAAAATAGAATTGTTGGATCATAAGATAGCTTTATCTTTAGTTTTTTCAGGAATCTCCATATTGTTCTGTAACTTGCCTATAGTAATTTACATTCCCACCAACATTGTACAAGGGTTCCCCTCTCTCAGCATCTTCACCAGCATCTATTGTTGCCTGTTTTTAGATAAAAGCCATTTTAACTATGGTGAGAGGTAATCTCATTGTAGTTTTGATTTGCATTTCTGTAATAATTTGTAATGTTAAGCATTTTTCATATACCTATTGGCCATTTGTATGTTTTCTTTTGAAAAAATGTTTATTTATTTTGCCTATTTTTAATTGGATTAATTGGGATTATTTTTGTTATTGAGTTGCTTTTGCTACTTACATATTCTGGTTATTAATCCCTAGTCAGATGGATAGTTTGCAAATATTTTCTCCAATGTGGGTTGTCTCATCATGTGTTTTATTGTTTCTTGTGCTATGCAGAAGCTTTTTCACTTGATGTAATCTCAATTGTCTATTTCTGTTCCAGATGAATTAAAGCTTGTCGTTTATTTCTTTTCTCTTGCTGCTTCTAGGGTTCTCTATTTGACCTTCACCTGTGACAGCTTGATTATTATATGCTTTGGGCCAGTCTTATTTAGGTTAAATCTCTTTGGTATTCCCTGACATTCCTGTACGTTGATATTCATATCTTGCTCAAATATGGGACTTTTCCATTTTGATTTCTTAGAGTGTTTTCTAACCCCTAGTCTTGCTCAACTCCCTGCTGAATGTCAACAATTCTCAGATTTGATTTTTTTTAGTTAGCTTTCTATATCTTGCAGGCAATCTTTATTGCTTTTCATTATTTTTCTTTCTCTTCTATGTATGTTTAAACAGCCTGTCCATAAACTCACTGATTATTTTCTCTGCTTAACTCATTCTGCTGTTAAGAACTTCTAAAACATTTTTCTGTTCAGCAATTTATTCCTCAATTCCAAGATTTCTGTTTCTTTTTCAAATTATTTCAATCTCTTTGTTCAATTTCTGTGATAAATTGCTGCATTGCTTTTCTATATTATGTTGGAAATTACTGAGCTTCCTTTGAAATCTTAGCCATAGGGCTTACAAATCACTGTCTCTGTGTCAGTTACTAGTCCCTTGCTTTGTCCATTTGGGGAGATCACGATTCTCTGTTTGCCGTTCTTTGTGGATGTATGTCTATGTCTTTGTATTAAAGGAGTAGTTATTTATTTCAGTCTTCCTTGGTTTGTTTTGGTGTTTTATTGGTTATATTAGGTTAGAGATTCTTTACCACTAGGTCCTTGCCTTCTTTTTAGCTCTAGCTGGTGCCTTAAACCCATTTTCATGTTAGCTCCAGTAACCATTCAGAGTACTTGAGTACTTACCTTCCAAATTAAAGGAAGTCACAAAGAGAATATCCTGGATGTATGGGAAAGCTAGTTAGGGGTTCATGCCTAGAGAGCTTATGGGATGAACCTCACGCCACTCTGATTTTGCCGACTTACATAGCAGAATTTCTAGGGCTAGGAATGGAACTTTGACCTCTCTCTCTTTGTCTCTGCCTCTACTCAGAAATATTCCTTCCCTCAGGCATTTGTAGCGCTTCCCATTGGTTAAAGCCGGGACAAGTCTCTTGCCAGGGAACCAAAGATGGTGAAAAAGCTGATTGTCCACTTCATTCTCATTCTTTCCAGTGTAAAAACAGTGAGTTGGGGAAAAATTTTCCCCATGCTTGGTGCTGGAGAGAATGGAGGAAGGGTTTTCATGGATATATAAGTCCTATTCTCTTACCATCCTCTCAGAGAATTTTACTTTTCTGTAGCCACAGGAACTGTTTCATTTTCATATTTGAGTTCTGGGATATTTCTGGTGATAATCTTGGAACTATATATTTGAATTTTGGTTTACCCGGTGGGGGAAGGCAAGGAACAGTGTGAAGCCAGCTTTCTTTTCTTTTCTTTTTTTTTTTTTTCTAATTGCATTTTAGGTTTTGGGGTACATGTGAAGAACATGCAAGGTTGTTGCATAGGTACACACATGGCAGCGTGTTCTCATTCATAGGCAGGTGTTGAACAATGAAGCCAGCTTTCTTCTATTCTAAACCAGAAGTTCTCACCTATTGTTTTTTGAGAGGAGGAGTACAGAATTTAAGTGTGATTTTCATCCCATTATATCAAGGATACATATTGTTGAAATGACTTTCTATTGAAGATATTAACCTTGATTGCCTGACTGAAGTAGTACTTAACAAATTTCTGCATTGTAGAGTTACTTCTTCCCCCTCCTCCGTCTTTCATTCTCTACTCTTTGGAGGCAAGCCATTATGCACATTCACATGCAAGGGAAGGGGAAAAAGTTAAGCTCCACCACCATAGGCGGTAGTATCTACATACATTATTTAAATTTTGTATGTACAAGAGATATATCTCTACTCTCTCATTTGTTAATTAATTAACTGTTTATTTCGATTTACATAGATTTATTTTCTGCTTCAGGTTATAATCTATTATTACATTATGTATTTTGATACTAAATCATTTTAGCTTTGACCATCAGGAGCACCTAAACTGCAGAACACATCTTAAAAGATAGGATCAATGACAGCCTGTGTCTAATACTGCAGTGCCTCTTATCAACCTATCCTTCCGACTTTCTTCAATGTAGCCATCATCCTAAATTCTGCTTTCATTGTTCTCTTGTTTTATTATAAACATAAATTATATATATTTTTACTTTATCTGTATGCTTTCTTAAAATGATTTTTGTTTGAAAGATACAACAATATATGTAAATATTTGGTAGTATTTTACCCTGATTATCATGTTGCTGAGATTAATTCATGTGATTGCAGCTCATAGATTTTTATTATTAACTAACATTCCTTTATATGAACAAGGAAATATATAATTTAGTATATGACACAAAGTCTGATGAATTATTTTAGTTAAATGAGAATTTCTTCAGTACATAAAACTATTAAATGGAACACCCAATGAAGACTAGAGCTATATACCTATGTGTGATAAGTCAACACATATGCTTTTAAAGAGAAAGTCATCTGTGCTATTACTATATTACCCCTTCAAAAGTAATATCAAGGCCGGGTACCATATCTCATGTGGGTAATCCCAGCACTTTGAAGGCCGAGGCAGGGGAATCACCTGAGGTCAGAAGCTCAAGACCAGCCTGGACAACATGGAGAAACCCTGTCTCTACTAAAAGTACAAAAAAATTAGATAGATGTGGTGGCACGTGACTGTAATCCCAGCTAATAGAGAGGCTGAGGCAGAAGAATAGCTTGAACCCAGGAGGCAGAGGTTGCAGTGAGCCAAGATCACACCACTGCACTCCAGCCTGGGCCACAGAGTGAGACTCCATCTCAAAAAAAAAAAAAAAAAAAAAAAACAAAGTGATGTAAAAAAAAGACACTTTTTTTAACTGCCTGAATTATTTCTTGACATTAAAATTCAAACAAGCATCTGTTTGGTTAATTTATCCTGTCTCTCTGTCAGTAGTCATTATAATTGAATAACTTAAAATTCACCTCTATAAATATTTAAAACTCTATATCCATATTTATTTTTTTAAATTAGGAAACAATAGTGGTCTGCAAAATGGTCATGAAGAATGTCATAGCTAAAGAACGCTATTGATAGAATTTAAAAATGTTTATCTTACAATATGTTTTATACAAGGAAAAAGAAAGAATCCTCATTATAAATACAGAAACCACTTTCTTCTCTTTTTACTGTGGCTGCCTAACCAGCAAACGGGCTCCTCATTCTCTTATCTCTCTATTATCTACAGCAGGTCTGTTCAGGGATGCTCATGTAGTAAAGAAGGAAGCCAGCTCTTCTGTGTAACCTGGATTTCTCAGAGTAGACTTCCACATGAATTGACAAAAGAGTGCATCACCCTCCTAATCAGATATCATTATAGCTTTATTACCTTCTACAGGCTGAAGAGGCTTATGTAAAATTGTACAATTACTACGCTTGAGATAATGAGCCCTTATTAATAGAAATACCATCATTCAACTATTGAATTTCATAAGAAGTTTGAGAAGTTTAGGATTAACTAAATTATGACATAAAAATTGATTGGTATGGCAAAGTAAACAGAATTCAAATAAGTATGGAATTATATGGAAGGAGGGACTACTGGCTGAATATAAGAAGAAGGTATAGCAGGTAAGCAGAATACAATGACTAGAAAATGTCATTAGATAATATATACTGGTTTTCTTCTGTTTAAGCTGATGTAAAAACATAATTTCATGTTAAATGCTATGTTTTCCAGAGTATTGAATTGGTTCAGACTACTCTCTAAAAATCTAGCATGACTTCAAAAAAAAATTAAAGTTTTAAATCTATATATGCATTATACACTATTAAATATATCATTTATATACTAGCAATTTGACTAGTCCTAAAAGACTAAGAAGAAGAAATAGCTCTACTGTGGGCATTAAACAACTCATTATCAATCTGTGTGTGCCTGTATGTGTTTTGTGTGAGTATTTGAGAGACAAGGAGGATATTAACATCTGTTGAGTAAGTTCATGCACAAAAGTAGTCTTTTTAAATATAATCCCATTTTTGGCTAACATTTATATAAAATGGGCACTGTTATATCCATTTAAAGATAAGGAAACCGAGGCTTAGCGGGGTAGATGACCATAAATTAGTAGAGACTAGAACAAAACTGTGAGTTCATGTTAATCATGTTTCAAGCTCATATCATTTTGAACCTCACCTCTTTTATCCTCAATTCTCTCATCTTCAAAATAGAATAAAATAATTGCTTCTGGATCTAAAAGTCACGGTTCTCTAAACTTTTATGACTAGAATGAGTGGCTGATTCTATTAAAACAGGTCATAATTAAGATGATTTCTTGAATTTTGAGAATGGTTCTTTCCCCATTATCTCATTTTGTCACATTACTTTCTTGGCAGAAAATAACAGTTTACACTGCCTTACAGCTGTATGACTAACATAGCTTAAACATTCAATGCCTTATATGCCTAGGTTCATTTCCAAATACTGATTTGGAGAGAAGTCTAAATAATGTCATGACAATTATTAATTTTGTAAACATAATTGGCAAGTATTGCTATGTATCAGGCACTCTACTAGATGCTTTACATGTATTATTTATTTAATGCTGACAGAAAACATATGAGACAGATAAAAAGACTGATATTTGGCAGAAAATCTATAAAGTAATACAGAACATCTAAGTTTTTAAAAGTAGAATTTGAACCTAGATTTTCCTGGTGTTTACTGAGAAGCCATACTGAAGATGGAGTAAGATGGTGGTATTAAAAAGAAGCAGTGTGTAGGATCTGATAACAAAGAAGTAAACCCCAGAAACTGAATAGCACAAAAAAAAGAAAGGCAGGGGCATAGGGAGCAGTATAGTACATTGCAGCTGCTCCTAAACTGTGCATGTGAGAAAGTACAACAGCATATGGGGGCTATACTGGATGAAACAACTTTTAACAATTAACTCTCTTGATACTATAAGACAGAGTAAAATAAACCTTCATAGTGTAAAAGCGGCAGTATCTTTCAATAGAAAGAGCATTCTAAGGTATCATTTCGATTTTATTCAATACAAAGTATGTGTTTTCTACATGCAGGGAATTGTTCCAGATGCTTAGGGAGGACATAAAGGTGTATAAACTTCAAAACTTGTACTGGCAGAATATTCAGGCTTGAGAACGTGACAGATGTGTCACCTTCTCAAGTGTATATTATGAGATAAAAAGTGGTAAGGTACAAAAAGACTAGTGAGGATAGCACAGTATCTAAAGCTTTATTTTTATTCCATAGGTCAAGTTTGTATTCTTAGATTTGGGCCAATTTGGACAAATAGAGATGGGATAGTGGGCATTTCAAGAGGAGAACAGGGTAAATAAAACTGGAATAATGTACAGCATGTTTGGAGAAGAAAAAATATGACTCATCTGCTATTGTACTAGTGTGTGTGTGTGTGTGTGTGTGTGTGTGTGTGTGTGTGTGTGTGTGTGATCGCAAATGGACAAACTTGGAACAGATAGTAGACCAGGACTATGAACAGATAGTAGAACAGGACTTTGGACGCAATGAGATTTTGTGATAAGAAATTTGTACGCTATTCTTATGTCCTGAAGAAACAAACTGATGGCTTATTTGTTCTATCCCTGCTGGTAACAAATACCCTAAATGATTTCTTTTAGAGATTACAGTGGATTGATCAAATCTCAGATGTCATTCCACTGTTATTTATAGTTATATAAATAAGCATATATATAACTATATGTAGTTAAATATATAGCATAATTATTTGTATATAATATAAATATATAATTATATATTATAGTTATATATTGTAGTCATATATATTATAGTCTATATTGTAGTTACATCATACATATACTAAACATAAATTGTATATGTATGTTAAGCATATATTGTAGTTATATATACATATATTGTTAACTACAATATATTATAGTTATATATAGTTATTTATGTAAATAACAGCAGTTAATTTGCATTTCCCTCCTATGCTTTATTTTAAAATACTTTCATTGTATTTGTACATTTTTCCTGAGTCAGCTATTCATATGCAGACATCAAAACTTTTTTTATCATCTCAAACAATCTTTGTTCACTGCTGAGGACAGATAATTTTATCAGTCAGCGTTCTCCAGAGAGACAACCAATAGGATACTTACATTTATGTGTGTATGTATGTACGTATGTATGTATATATATATTTAGTGAGAGAGTTGTGAGCAGAGAGAGGGGGAGAGAGAGAGATGAAAGTGACCTTATTAGGGGAATTGGCTCACTTGATTACAAAAGTCAAGAAGTCTCATGACAGGCCATCTGCTAGCTGGTGACCCTGGTATGCTGGTAGTGTGGCTCAGTCTAAATACAAAAGCCTCAGAACCAGGGAAGCTGATGTTGTAACTCTAAGTCTAAGGCTAAAGGCCTGAGAACCCAAGGGGCCAGGTCCTAAAGTCCAAATGCTGGGGGTCCTAGAGTGGGTGTCCTAAGACAAGAGAGGAAGACTGTGGCCAGCTTCAGCAGACAGACTGACGTAATCACCTTTTCTCAGTTTTCTTCTCTTCAGGCCCCAAGAAGATTGATTGGTACCCACCCATATGGAGGGCAGATCTTCCACCCTTAGTTCACTAAGATTCACATGCAAATCACCTCTGGAAACACCTTCACAGACATACTCAAAAATAATGTTTTACTATATTTCCAGGTATTCCTTAATCCATTCAAGTTGATACCTAAAATTAATCATCCTGATGATGCACAGTATTATTGGTTTTTACTTGGTCTACAATGATAGAGAATTCACTTTTGAACAACATGGGTCTGAAGTGTGCAGGTCCAATTATACGTGGAATTTTTTTCTGCCTCTGCCACCCATGAGATAAGACCAACTCCTCCTTTTTCTCCTCCTCCTCAGCCTATTCACCATGAAGATGAGGATGAAAACATTTATGATAGATCTACTTCTGCTTAGTCAATGGTAAATATATTTTCTCTTCCTTATAATTTTCTTAATACAATTTTTTTTTTTTTTGCTAAACTTATAAGAATACAGCACGTAAGACACATAGCATACAAAATATCTGTTAGTTGACTGTGTTATTGGTAAGGCTTCTAGTCAACTGCTATTAGTGGTTAAGTTTTGGAAGAGTCAAAAATTATCCATGGATTTTCAACTACGCAGGGAGTTTGTGCCCCACCCCCCACTGGTGAAGGATCAGTGGTATAGCAATATTTATGTGGATTTATAACAGCAAAATTTACCACAAATTTGCTTTTAACTTTCATTAAATTAGTTTTAAAATTTTAGCTTTTCATTGTCAATAATTGAACCATCTCCATTAAAAATTATGTAATTAGAAAAGAAGAATTGGTATAAAGTGCAAACCTGCCACCCTTGCCATTGTTAATGAGTATAATGCGTTTGGCTTGAGGTGGACCCATTTCTCATAGAAGGCAAGCTGCTTTTACTAATACCACCTAACAAACACTAAGCCAAAGCTAGCCAATTGCAGCATGATAATTTAATAAACATAAAATAAGCCAAGTAAGCAGTTTCAAAGGAAATATTTTTTAAAAATCTGAAGAACTTTATACCAAAATTCTGTTACTCTGCTGATAAACCTGACTTAAGAAACTTGCAGCTCATTCTGTATTTCCAAATATCAATTGTCTCCAACTTCAAAGTTGAACTTCACTCTAAATCACTCTCAATTTAAAATAACATATATCTTTCTCCATTATGTTGCATCTCCACTGAGTTTATATTTCATTACATCAGGGGCACACATACTCTCAGGTCCAGCAGCAATAGAGCAACATAGGCCATCCCTGCATTGCGGATATTTTGGTGGGCTGATAGGAATTAGGGATTTCATTGATCCACAGAGTTCATAATTAATGATGTCCCTTCAATCAGGTGATACAGAAATGGTCATACGGGAAATGTAGATGTTTTCTTTGCCTGACTGTGGGCCCAGAGAGCCTCATAACATATTCAGTGCTGAACACACCCTTCTCAGCAGACTGTGAAAGACTGAAGGTTTGAAATACGATGATCTCTTCCTTAAATTCCATGCTCCTAATAATATATTTTGGCTTCATAATTGGTTGTTTAGGATTATTTCTTATTATTTTCATAAGGATCACTTCCTTCCATTAAGCAGAATAGAACATTTCCCCTCAGAAATGTTTATCTTTGGTTTATCAATAGTGTTTATCTTTAGTTTATCAATAGTGAAAAACTGCAAATTTAAAACTCAAATATTCTGGCCTATAATCTCAAGACTTTGGGAGTCTGAGGCAGGCAGGTCATGAGGTCAAGAGATTGAGACCATCCTGGTCAACATGGTGAAACCCCATCTCTACTAACAATACAAAAATTAGCTGGGTGTGGTGGTAGGCTCCTGCAGTCCCAGCTACTCAGGAGGCTAAGGCAGGAGAACCGCTTGAACTGGGAAGTGGAGGTTGCAGTAAGCAGAGATGTCTCCATCGCACTCCCACCTGGCAATAGAGCAAGCCTCTGTCTCAAAAAAATAAAAATTAAAAATTAAAAAAAACTAAAATATTCTAATGATTTTCCAAATGCATTCCTGAAAGTGTTTTTTAAGATCATTCCATTTCTTTTGGCTGAATACTTGTATATTTATAATAAACCTAACAGCTCAAATGTTACCTTTATGCTGTCCCATCAAAAGGAGACCAAATCACTTTATTTCCTTCACCCTTCCCATTCGGCAATGTTTCACCAGAATGAATTTATAAGTAGTACCCTGGATCTTTTACCCTAAGAAAAGTACTGGGACAGGCCAGGCGCAGTGGCTCAAGCCTATAATCCCAGCACTTTGGGAGGCCGAGGCGGGTGGATGACGAGGTCAAGGATCGAGACCATCCTGGTCAACAAGGTGAAACCCCGTCTCTACTAAAAATACAAAAATTAGCTGGGCATGGTGGTGCGTGCCTGTAGTCCCAGCTACTCAGGAGGCTGAGGCAGGAGAATTGCTTGAACCCAGGAGGCAGAGGCTGCGGTGAGCCGAGATCATGCCATTGCACTCCAGCCTGGGTAACAAGAGACCCATTTCAAAAAAAAGAAGAAAGAAAGAAAAATACCAGGACAAAAGTATATTTTAGGAATACTTCTCTAAGATAGTTCCCCTAATAAGGAAGTTACTGCCATTTTTCTTGAGAAATGTCGTCAACGTGAGTCTTTTTCTTTGCTGCCTGGATTACAATTTCCTACTGGTCACCACTTCTCAAAACTGTTTTTATCAGCTATTATTCAAACACTGGATAGAGATCATGAATACCGATACTGATAAAGCTAAACTAGTCAAGTTGCTCAGCTTGGTCATCAGAAGATAATGATGATGGTTATTTGAAAACTTATTAAAAGCAATAAGAGCCATATGCGATTACATTTCTTTAATGCTTCTCCTGTTTTGGCTTAGTATCTATTCAGAAGTGTATCATTAGCATTCAGAAGAAATTATGAAAAAGATAATGACTGGAAAATAACCTTTTAAATGACTGCTGTTATATTTTTAAAGAATGATTCATTGGCAATAAAGCTTTAAATGTCTCCTGCAACATATATCACAGTGAACATCTACTTCCATGTTAGCCAGTTTCAAGTAAATGCTCCCAAGGAATGTAGACTTTACCTGACAAGGAACCCAAGCTCATTACCACTAGAGTAATCAATAACCTCTGCTAATGTGTTCGGCTGGCGACACAGGCCAGATCAATAAAACCTGCCACATGCTTTTGTTTTAGGAAATGAAGCCTTTTAGTTCTTAATTAAGGGAGAGCCCTCACATCCGTAATGATTTTTACGATGAATATAACCACAGAGGACATGGGAATGAATCTGCGTTTTTCATTAAAGACACTGCATAAGGAAGGAGGAAAAAAAAGAAAAAGGTCAAAAATAAGAGGACTTTGTTTATTGCTTCCTTTGTTTACATTTTAAAAGGTAAACCCATAGGAAGTTGTGTTCCCCTTGAAGTGAGAATATGAATGGCAAAAATTCCATTTTAGAAGCATCAGTGGCAGGAAGCAAAAAGTATTTGTTCAACAAATCTCCAAATAGTGACCAAGCAAGGTACCGTATTTCAGGAAGAGTTCCGTAAATCAACTGCTTAGACAATTTACAAAGAGAGGACAGAGAAAACTGAAGGAAATTATTGGAAAATATAGGTATTTAGAGCATAGTACTAGAATTTACCATACTCTAATCTAATTCAACATTTTATGCTATTTAGTTTTAAAGAATTAAGACATTTTTATAATATAAAGTTATATTACAGGATGATTTAGGATATTAAAAATATAGAGCCCCCACGTAATTTATAGTAAGGAAACAGTTTATAAAATATTCTGTTTATATTAATTAAAAATGATGAAATAACATTGGACTATATACCTGACTCTAAGATACACTAAATTTTTTGAAAGCTAAAAGACCAATTAGTAGAGGGCTAAATTGTTTCTTTTACTACTCTTTAATCAACATTTTCTTTAAATTGAGTATAAAATCACAAATGGTCTTAAAGTATACACACAAAAATAAGAGATGCCCAACTCCTTTGTACAAATAAGGCAAAGAGTTAGAGGATTCAGTTCCTTTCTGAGTCAATATCAGATCATTCTTCCTTGATTTTTCCATATACTTATTTATTAGGCTTGGCTGAGTGTGACAGACTTCCTTGGATTGCAATAATTTTATCTATTCACTTATTCATAAGATGGAACATTCTGACTCAAGTCTTTATAAACTATTACTATTAGCTTGTATGTCCTAAAAATTTGGCTATTCGTAAGTGCTTTCTCATTAATTTTGGACATATTTGCAATTTATACATGTTTTCTGCTTGTAAGTGAATTCACCTCACTAACAGATTGAAATAACCTCTTATATTCCCCAACTGTTTTGTTTTGTTTTTCTTTGTTGCAGATTTAGATCAAATTCTGCCTTTGGAAACTTCACCTTTTTATCTACATAAAAGATGAGGACAGATGTTTCAAATGCTTTCTATAGCTTCAAAAAATGTTTCAAAATCCTGATAAGTTCTACGCACATGAACCCTTTTGCTTACGCTGGTGTATTTTTAAACTTATTGAACACATACCAGATATGTTGCCCAACTAGCTCTATAATCACTAGGGACTCTATAAGAAGGAAACTTGGACAAAAGAAAGTGAAAGCACTGTGGCTTATGAGAACTTCAAACCAGCTGAGAGCACTTACAGAGCTGTATTTTAAATAAATATACTCATAGGATTTAGAAAACATTGACAATAAAAATCCTGCTAAGATGAATTACAACTCCCTTATATGTTCTTCATTACACGAAAATGTCCTTACTAGTATTCTTTATTGTATGTGTGTGTGTGTGCCCAAGCTCAGGAGGGAGGAAGAAGGGGAGAAAGAATATGGAAGGACAGGAAAGGAGGAAGAAGAAGGAAGTGGCCAAGACAGATCCTGAGAATTTTTGTTAACACATGGCACTCTGGCTGTCTCTAGCCACACCACAGCAAAGCTGGCTCTTTTCAATTATTTCTTTTTTTCCCCTCCTTTGGTTGCTTATTTGTTTTATTGTATTCCATTTAATAAACACATGTATGTATAAGGCTTAGGCAAAGCAATTTCATATTTGGCAACTTTAATTTTTAAGGTAAGTCTATGGTGAATGTACTGCTATTACTATCCTAACTCAACAGTAAGGGACCTTGAAATAAGAATTAAAACATGATCATACAAGGCAACTAAAAACTGGCAAAGCTGGGTTTTGAACTCAGTTAACACTCTACAATATATTGTCTCTCCATTGGTGGTTAGCCATAACTTTGTAATTCCTTAAAAACTGCAGGGAACCAGAAAAACACTCTGCTTTTCTTTTGGACTTACCTCTAACTTAAGTCTCAAAATACACATAATTTTGCAATTATTGGGAAAATATAGCAATATTCAATAAAAGAAAAATCAGATTTAAAGAGAAACATTAGATGCCCTTTATACATTTCTATCAACTCCTTTTTTTTAAGTTCATATGAGGTATCATATTTTTAAATTTTCCTCCAAATGTATACATGGAATACTTGTAAATATTAACTATTACTTCATCATAAGTTCACTTATACTTGCCCATATAGAATAAAAAGTGGTGATTAGCTTATAGGTAGTGAATAAATACTTACTCGCTTAACAAAGTAAAGTGTTTCATAACCAATGAAAATTGTTCAGGGTATTATAGACTGTCTTTAAATACTCACCTTGAAAAATAGAACACACGATGAAAGAGAGAAGAGCAAGATTAATCTTGCCTCTTGGTCTCCATTTGACTGTTTTCTTTAATTTCAGCCTTTGCAAAAAAAGGCAAGTATTTTTCCATCCCCTAAGTAGTAGCTTTGAGCCATATACCTAATACAGTCACAGAAAATGGAGGTTTACGAGGGTTCAAATTGTATTTTTTACTGTTAGAATGGACAAATGAAATATGATCTAAGCTGAACATAAACTAGTCTTAAATGAGAAACTTTTTTTAGTAGGTTGTTTGCCTGAAGCCCTGTAATTGCTGACCTTAACACACCTTAGAATAAAGAATCATTTCGTAGCATTCTGAGGAAGTACAATTCTTAGTATTTATTTAATAAAAAGATCTTTTAAGAGAAGATTACACTACTTGTGAAGTATTTTTTCTTAAATAGCTTATTTTTGAAGCCTCAAACAGAGAATTTTTTAATGTGAGAGTTGTTTTCATGGCATAATTTGCTAATTATTTGTCTGAAATATCTTAAGCAAATAGGATGATTATATTCATACAACTATTGCTGAAGTGAGTGATCAAAGTGACATGAAATTTATTTTGTATGCTTTGCATTTGTTAAAATCATAAGATAGTATCGTAGAATGAGCTACAAAAAAACTTAAAGCAGAAGGGGTGTAATACAAGGAAAACTATATAATTCATTGAATACCTATAATGTACAAAGCATTTTTCTTAATGAAATCAACAAATGAAGTAATTATTTCTTCTTATTACAGATGAAGTAAACTGAGGTTTAGAAAAAATAACTTTCCAAAGGTTAAACAGAAGTAATAAAAGTTGGTAAGTGAAAGAACAAGAATCCCTTATATTTAAATCCAATAGTCATTTTCTTTTTACCAGTGACTAGAACATGCTGCCCTCCCAGAAGTCTCCAAAGGCATACCTTTCATTTTTGGAGGAAAAAGTGGAGGCATGAGAGATTAAGACCTGAATAAGGTTTCACATAAAACATAGACAGGTATAGGAATGGATCTGAGCTCTCTATATTCAGTCCAAAATTCATGCGTCGCATTTCAGTATGATATTGTTGGTTTTGCAAGGTCTATTTTCAAGGCACCATTTTCTCCTACTTTATGAAATTTATGAAGCAAAATGAAACTCATGAATATCTGAGAGCAGTGGGGAGAAGTTTGCATTTTATAGCTTTTTTCCTCTCCAGGAATCTATAATTAGCGGTAGAGAACAATAGATCATTAAGAAATCAAGCAATGATATTTGAATTAATATTTTTATTCTTCCTGGTAAGCAACAAAATTCTAAGCAGTTGGTACTTGAAACCTGTATGTTTCACACAAATTGCCATCATGTTAATGTAAAATATATTTTAAAATTGAAGACTCAACTAAGAAAATCCCCAGAAACAAAACCCAGCTGTACTGTAAATCACAGATGAAATATGTTTAACGGTTGTAATTTTCAAATGGCCTACAGGCAATTGGTATGCTTTTAGGATCTTGATACTTGTATCACAGCAACAGATAATTGAATTTTTTTATGGCCCCATTATTTGTTAGTATTTCAGTAATCAAAACCATTAGCCAATGTGCTGAGCTGGTGGCAAACTGGAGTCACTAATCTTGCCACATGCTTTGGTTTCAGGAAATGCACCCTAACATCTTTTAAAGGCCACTCTTTCCTTCCCATCTGAGTTCATTAGACATGTAAGAATATTCATGAGGAATGGAAAAGTAACTTTAACATTGGTAGGTAGTAAGAAAATCACGTATCAATAAGAACACATAGGCTAGTAGCGTGTATATCCTAGCTCAAGAAAACCTCATGCAAAATATGTTTAACCTCAAATTAGAAAATCATTATTTAAATTATTATTAGTAGTATTTTTCTGTAGCATTTTTAAACTTTAAATATCACAGTATAAGGCATTTCAAACCTACTAATGAAAAATCCACTTTCCCCAAAGTTATAAAAAACATATCAATCTCGATATATTTGTTTTCTCAAATTCTACACTCTTTAACTTAAAAAAAGTAGTCATTTTCAGATACCATTAAATGCAATTATTGAATTTTGTTCTTTGTAAACTAACCTAACATAGTAGGAATCAAAAATCATTAACTATGATCATTTTGTTGGTTTCTGTGAGTCTATGACTCACAGAACATGCCATTTGTTGGGTCATTACTTAAGTGTTGTGTTTCTGATGGAGTCCAGTATATTCCTTCCTGTGACTTTTTGAGTACAGGAGACACAATAAAGGTAGCTACAGCTAATGCCAACAGTTAAAGCTAACCCAATTAGGATGGCTCTCAATTAGAGGGACAAATTATGGTTTCTACAGGACAATCATTTTCACAACTAAAAGAGTTCTCCTAAATCCCTATCAATTAGCAGTAAAGAACAATTGTCATTGTTTTTTAAGAAAGATGTTTGTTATTACCTGAGCTTTGTCTGATTTAAGTTACTCCAAAGTGAAAGTTATAATAGGCTAATATTAAAGGTTTCTTAATAATGAATTCAAAAGTCAGAAAATATCGAGGTTAATATTCTAAAGTAAGAGTCACCATGCACATTTATCCAACAAAAGTCTTCAATACATAGCTGGAATAATTTACTGTTGTTTGAATTCTTTCATAAATTCTTATAAGAAGCCTACATTACTCAGGTACTTACATTATTTCATTGCTGTTCAGTAGGTGAAACACAAGTTCTATATCTGGCTAACATGATTAATTTCTATTATCAGGAAGAAACTGTCTTGTTCTTACTATAATGTAGCCAGCTAATCTATGTCTGTAACCCAGAGGTTTCTGTGGCATCTCTTGCATATTGTGAAAACATTAGTTAAAAACTACATCAACTCAATAAAGTCAGGAAAAATAAGTATGTAAACCATTCAAGAATGAGTTTAATTCTCAAAAGATTTTAAAAAATAACAATAAACTGAGTTGCTGTCTTAGGGAAAAGTAGGCAATGGGTAGTAAGAAAAGGAAATAATAAATGATTGCCTTAAAGCTATGTATAGAAATAAGGAATGTAATGGCATCAAATGAGTGTGTATATGAGAAAGATCATATATGTATATATTAACCTATGTATATTAACGACTGTATCCCTCTACTCCCTTTTTCCCTGCTCTTCTATATGAGGTGTACAAATGTTTAAATTTACAATTTAGTCTGTAGGTCATAAGACCACAATAAGCCACATCTGGATTTGATGGGGAGGCATTCATATTGCCTGAACATCCTGAACTATTAGATTTAATGAAATCAGTAATGAGCATCTGGGGGGAAAGGAAGAGTATTAGTGTTTTATGAAACACAGTTGTGCCATATTAAACAGAGATATACTATTTTGTATGGGTGTTAAATAGAGTATAATGGTGAAATGCAGGAATTTTAAAGATGGAAATTGACATAGTTTGAATATTTGTCCCACCCAGATCTCAGTGTTGGAAGCAAGGCTGGAGAGAAGTGTTTGGGTCATGGGAAACAGATCCCATTTGGCTTATGCAGCCTTCATGAGAGTAAGTTCTTGTGAGATCATTTAAAAGTGTGTGGTACCTCCCCCTCTCCTCACTCTTTCTTGATCCTGCTCTGGCCATGTCATATGCCTGTTCCCACTTTGCTTTCTGCCATGATTGCAAGCTTTCTGAGGCCTGTCCAGAATCTAAGTAGATGCCAACACCATGTGTCCCATAAAGTCTGCAGAAGAGTGAGTCAATTAAACCTCTTTTCTTTATACATTACCCACTCCTAGGAACTTCTTCATAGCAATGCTTCTTACTATAAAGTTCTTCTGCCTAATCCAGAAAATTGGTACCAAGAGTGGGTGTTGCCATACAGATACCTGAAAATGTAGAAATGCCTTTGGAACTGGGGGATGGGGAGAGATTTTGAGGGAATGTATTCTCTTCCAAGGTCCACAAAGGGGCAGTTTCAAAAGCAAGAACTTCTCAGCACCATACCTCCACCCACCTCTCCATCCAGGACTCCAGCGGAAAATTAAAGGAATTCCTTTCATAAGACAGAAAATTTGAATGGGGTGGAAATTACTCCCAGGTTAAAAGTCCCCTTCTCCCACATCCAGGCAAACTCCATTTCTGGATCCCCTTCCACAACCTCATGGGAGCTGTTCCCTCTCTATTGATCTTTCTCCTTTTTCTCTTCTAAATAAATCACTCTCTGCAAAAATTCTTTGGGGTACAGTATTTACTTAAATGAGCCACCACACATGGCAGGGTCCTCCATCCCATTCTTGGGTGAGTGAGGGATCCAGGGCCCAGAAGAAAATATCCTAGCGGGAGAGCTGGGCCTCCCCACTCACCATGGAACCCAGTCTCTATTTGAAGCATTTGGAGGACTCAGAAAGGTGAAGAAGAGTTTCGAACTTCTTAGAGACTGTTTAAATGATTGTGATCAAAATACTGATAATGATGTGTACAGCGAAGTCCAGGCTGATGAGATCTCAGATGGAAATAAGGAACTTACTGGGAACTGGAACAATGGTCATGCATGACATGCCTTAGCAAAAACTTGGCTGCGTTCTGCCCTAGGAATCTGTGAAAGTTTAAGCTTCATAGTGATAATTTAGAATGTCTAGTGAAAAATTTGTAAGCATCAAAGCATTCAACATGTGATGTGTCTGCTTCTAATAGCCTATTCTCAGATTCAGGAGAAAAGGAATAACTTAAAATTGTAACTAACATTTAAAAGGAAAGTGCAGCATTTAAGTTTCAAAAATTTGCAGCCTAGCAATGTGGCAGAGAAAGAAAAAGCTTTTTCAGGGGGAGGAATTCAAGTGGGCTGTGGAACAACACTTACAAAAGATGGTTGCATAACTGAAAGGGGTTGAAGTGCTAATATCCAAGACAATGAGAAAAAGGCCTCAAGGGCATTTCAGAGACATTTGCAGCAGCCACTCCAATCACAGGCCCAGAGACCTAGGAGGCAAGAACAGTTTCATAGGTGTGGCCCAGGACTCTGCTGCCCTATGTAGGCTTGGGGCACTGCTTCCCCCATTCAAGCCACTCCAGCTCCAGCCTCAGCTCAGAGGACCTCAAGTACAACTCAGACCACTGCTTTAGATCATACAAGGCATAAGTAATGGCAGCTTACACATAGTGTTAAGCCTGCAGGTGCACAGAATACAAGAGGGAATGAGTCTGCACAGCCTCCAGCTAGATTTTAGAGGATGTATGGAAAAGCCTGGGTGTCCAGGCAGAAGCTTTTTGCAGAGGTGAAGCCCCTGCAGAGAACCCTTAGTAGGGCAGTATCAAGGGAAGAGATGGAGTTGGAGCCCCCACACAGCACTGTGGCATTGTCTTGCAGAACTATGAGAAGGTGATTACCACCCTCCAGACCAGAGAATGGTAGATCCACCAGAAGCTTGCGCCTTGCATCTAGAAAAGCCACAGTCACTCAACAACCCGTAAGAGCAGCCATGAGGGCTGTTCCCTGAAAAATCATAGAGGTAAGCTTCCAAAGGCCTTGTGAGCCTACCCCATGCATGAGTGTGTCCTGGATGTAGGACGTGGAGTAAAAGGTGATTATTTTGGACCTTTAAGATTTAATGATTTCCCTGCTGAGTTTCACATTTGCATTGGCTGTAGCCCCTTTCTTTTGGCCAATATCTCCCTTTTGGAACAGAATGTTTACCTAATATTTATAACTCCATTGGATCTTGAAAGTAACTAACTTGTTTTTTATTTCATAGGCTCATAAGTGAAATGGATTTACATTGTTTCAGATGAGACTTTGGACTTTTGAATTAATCCTGGACTGAGTAAAGACACTGGAGGACTTTTAAGAAACCATGGTTGTATTTTGAAATGTGAGGAGGACATAAGAGTTGGGAGGGACCAAGGGTGAAATGATATAGTTTGAATATTTGTCGTTGCCCAAATCTCATATTGAATTAAAATCCCCATGCTGGATTTGGGACCAAGTGGGAGATGTTTTGATCATGGGGGCAAATCCCTCGTGGCTTGGTGCTGTCTTCATGATAATGAGTTCTTGTGGGATCTGCTCATTTAAAAGTGTGTGGTGCCTCCCCCACCCACACACTGTCTCCATTGCTCTTGCTCTGGCCATGTGATATGCCTGCTCCTCCTTTACGTTCCACCATAATTGTGAGATTTCTGAGGCCTCCTCAGAAGCCAAGCATATCCTGTAAAGCCTGCAAAACTGTGAGCTAATTAAACCTCTTTTCTTTATAAATTACTTAGTCTAAAATATTTCTTTATATCAATGCAAGAATGACCTAATACTGGAACTGAACAGATAATTTGTCTCTTCTTTCAAATCTATTCCTCACTTTTTCTTTATTCTCTGAGTTAAAGAAACAAGACTTAGAAGTCTATATTTACAGGATCATTTGCCTATTATTTTCCAGATTGACTGGGGCAACTGAATTCCTATAAGCTCCCTGTTATGGATTAAATATGTCCCTCATAAAATTCATATATTAAAGCCTTAACCCCCAAACTATTGGTACTTAGAGGTGTGGTCTCAAGGAGGTAATTAGGTTTAGATGAGGTTATAAGTGTGGGGCCACCGTAATGTTGTTAGTGCCCCTGTAAAGAGACAAAGAGACACTAGAGTGGTCTCTTCATCTGCTACAAAAGAACACAATAAAAACACAGCTGTGTTCAAGCCAGGAAAAGAGTCTTTGTCAAGGAATGGAATTAGCCAGTAACCTTGATCTTAGACTTCCCAGCTTTCAAAACTGTGTGAAATAAATGTTGTTTAAACCACTATTCAGTGGTATTTTGTGATGGAAGCCCAAGCTGACTGATACAGGGCCATTATTTCAGGAAAGATCTCTAGGTATTATTGTGGCTGCTCTGAGAATCCAGACATAACTGACAACCCCTCTGTGTAGAGTTATTTCACTAAAAAGCATAGCTTCTTTATTCTTCTGTCATAAGCTTCTCTTTTTGTCCCTTCAGAACTGAAATGGTAGCAGCTTTATTGCTAAACTCTGAATTACTTCACTAATTGGCTTATTTTTGTTATATGAGTAACAAATATGTTGAATTAAATTCTAATCTTATGGATTAGGTATGCTAGTAATTAACTTTTACAGGTCCCTTCATTTAGGAAAGATATTTTTGCTGTGTACAAAATTCTGGGTAGACAGTTGTTGTTGCTGTTACTGTTTTTCTGGCTACTAATTTTTCTCAGCACTCTAAAAATGTCACTTCATTGTCTTTAGCTTGCATAGTTTCTGATGTAAGATTGGTTGTATTTCTTATATTTCATCATATAAGTAGAGACCGAGGTAAGTAGTTTCAATATTTGGACACAGAAATGCCTTTTCCTTTTGATGGGTTTTAAATGATAAGTTACGTAATTCTAGCTGGAATTTGAGCTAAGTCTGAAAATTTTTATTTCTGTGATAGCCCTCAATGCACTAAAGTTTTCATATGTCTGCTGTAAATATCTTGCTTCATTCACATTGCCTTGCCAGTCTGCATTTGGCCTTCACCAACTAATAAAATATTCTAGCTGAACTCTATTTTTCTTTTATCTAGTTGTATCTACAGCAAGCAAGTGAGTGCTCATGTTCTGTTTCCATGCAGTTACTTGTCTCTCCTTAGACTTTGGGCCAGATAGAGGGTATCTGTGCACAATTCTTCAGTAGGTCCAAATAAGTTAGAAAGCTCATGTGAGTCTTGGTTTCTCTGGATTAATTTTAAAAAGCAAAATCACAAAAAATCTATTTCTTGCTCTCCATTTCCCAGAGCAGAAGTCGAAAGTTCAATAATATGTTTCTAACTTATTACCCAGATATCAATTTACACTTTTGTTGACTAAGTATCATGAACTCTGCTAGTTTTTAAGTACACAAAAGTTTTTTGAAGAAAATATAGGCCTTGTGATCAAAAAGATTTGGTCGTTTAGAGATATTATACTCACATATACACAAACATACAATTGCCATGGCAAAAATAACTTAAGGAATCAATAGGGCCATGCAAAGACATGGGCATTGCTAACAAGGAGCCACTCTTATCAAAATTAGGTGGGGGATAAGCAAGAGTAAATTTGGGCCATATAATAAGTTAAGATGATGCAGAATCTGGGAAGGAAATAAGATGGCAATTATCTTTCTGGAACATGCTTGGGGAAATATAAGTATGATAACTATGATGTTTTCTATGCTTCTCTAAATTTTACGCAAATCTTGGGCAATTGGCCAAGTCTCACCAACTCTATTGGACTCCAGCTCTTGTTTATGTCCCTCATTAAAATATTTATATCATTTCATGTCTATACCACTCAATTTAGTATTTAAATATATTCTAACTTGTAGTGTATATTTTTTACTCATATTTTTATACCTAAAGCATTCTAATATCCAAAAAAAGACAAGGACATATTATATTTCTTTTCATGCAGAGAGACTGAGGTCATGAGGAAAGCCTGATCATTATGATCAAATAGAAGAATTTTTACATCTTGGCCTGTATTCTTTCTATCTTCACTACCTAGAGTAAGTTACTTATGCTTAGTAAACCTTGAATTACTTAACCACAAAATGACTGGATCTAATGGTGCTGCATAATTATGATCATTGCTAAGTTCAATGTAAATTGTATTAGCAAGAGACTTCTGAAACTTTTCTTTTGAAAAATAAATCATACAAATCACCTGAAAGAAATTTGGTAAGGGTAATTATACTCCCATATGGAAAACTACAGCCAACATCTGTTTTCACATCCACAAATCTCTTCTTCAAAAAACACCAACATATAAATATTATTTCAATGAACATGAAGCACACTGAAAGTTTTGGGGTGAAAATGTTCTACATAATTACATTTTATTGGTAATCTAAAAAGAGAAAAAAAGAAAAAAATCTCTAATTCACTCAGTTGACAGTGTCTCCCTTTGATGCTGCATATTTACATATATAGATTTCATTTCAACTTTAGATGTAAACATATTGCAGTAAAACTATCTACATTCATGAATTTTTAGCAAATGCCTTCTTAACTCAAATGGCCCTAGTTGAAGTCCCGGCCCATTAAATGCAAATAAGAAATATTCCTTATATATATTCAAATGCATAATTTAAATCTTTCACATCTCAAAAATAGTTAACCAATGTTCCTCAAATATGGTATAATTTTCCTTCCACAATAAAAACTGCAATCCTGCCAACTTTGGAGTTGTATAGCTTTAGCTGTTTTTTAATTACACCAAAGAAAAAAAGAGTTGAAGTGTTTTTCTTCTAAGTGAAGAAAAATTTTCTATTCATACTTGTATTACTCAATACCATATGAATGAATCTTGCACAAATGTGTTTTTAAGGAAATCAAGGGGCTTTGAGCAAAGACCAAGTTCTACCCACAAGGAGTGGCAAAGATATTATTTTTGAAGTACCATTAAGGAATTAAATTTGCAATGTAATTCTTAGTCTAACTACTGTATTTGTTATTTTAAATGTGTTATTTTAAACTTTATATTCAACAGTAACATTAGAAAAAAAGCACTGTCCTCCCTACACCACCTTTGCTTGAAAAAATAATGTTTTATTTAGGTATTTTTAAAAATAACTCCTCTTGGTTTATCCAAATTTCTCTCATTGAGTCTATGCACATTTTTTTTACTCTATCTAGGATGAACACCTCACTTCTTTCCACTTTTGCTATTCTGTTTTCATTTCCATATCTCTGTGTATACTATTTTCTCTGCATAAAACACATGGATTTCTACCTGTCCAAATGCAACTCAGCTTTTTAAGCCTAAGTTGCACCTTCAATGAACGCTTGTCAAACCATTTTGGGTTATGCAAATCTCTTTTTTCTCATATAACTTTCTTCCTTGCTTCTGTTTTTTCTCCTTCCTTCCTTCCTTCCTTCCTTCTTTCCTTCCTTCCTTTCTTTCTTCCTTTCTTTCTTTCTTTATGCATTGTAATAGTGACAATAAGAAGGTGTAATTTCAAGTCCTGACATTTTTGTTATTTGTTAGAATTTGCATCTTGGGTAAGTCCTTTGACCTCATTGAAACTATTTTGTTGTTATAATGGAAATAATAATAATATATTTTATGTGTTTATAAATTTAGTAGTAAATGATGGGATATTCTTTTGTATACTATAACATGCTATGCAAATTTAAGGATATATTAGATTTAATATATGTAATCATTTGACATATTACAACTTAGCAGTTCATCAATGAACCCCACTTTCAGGGCTTCAATATGCACATGTTAATATGAGGGATTAGACTAATGATCATCTCTCCATGATATTCAACTGTTCTGTGGAATGCTATTGTGTTGGGGTACTCTGGAAATTAAGAATCACGAAGCTGGCCAGGCGTGGTGTGGCTCACGCCTATAATCCCAGCACTTTGGGAGGCCAAGGTGGGTGGATCACGAGGTCAAGAAATTGAGACCATCCTGGTCAACATGGTGAAGCCCCATCTCTACTAAAAATACAAAAATTAGCTGGGCATGGTGACATGTGCCTGTAGTCCCAGCTACTTGGGAAGCTGAGGCAGAATTGCTTGAACCCAGGAGGCAGAGGTTGCAGTGAGCTGAGATCATGGCACTGCACTCCAGCCTGGGTAACAAGAGCAAAACTCTGTCTCAAAAAAACAAAAAACAAAAAGAATCACGTAGCCAAGTAATTTTGGAAAGCACTGCCCATAGTATTTGTGGTATTTCTCAGGGAACATTAAATATTAAGATTATGAGATGAAGAAACTTATTTAACTTTGTTTAAATTGATAGTTTTTAAAAAATGTTTGTTTGTAATTATTAAAAATATGAAACTATATCAATCCCTTTTTGATCTAACATCTATTCTATCAATATTTTAGATAATAATCCTGTAGATACTAAAATAAGTCATCTTTGCTTATTTCCAGTGGTACAACTTGAAATTTCTAATTATTATTTCAGTCATACCCCTTTAGTTTCTGATACAGTCCTAAATATATTAATAGTATATAATACATTATTTAGGACTCGTTAAATTACATCATTTACTAACATGGTCCAGCATATTATTATAAAAATTATGTGAGTTACATATTAAAGAGAGTTCACCCCTACTCAAGTACGTTTTCTATAGACTTCCACTAGCTGTTCAGGAAAGGTTGAGGATAAGGTAAAAAACTGAGAGAGACTGTGTACATAGTGTGGATATGGAGGAACAACAGTCGGCTGGTGTTTGGAAAGGAATGAAAGACTGACCCTCTCTTGGTTGTTCTTTCAAAAGCCTTGTGTCTCTAGAGAAGGGTGAGCAAATGCTGTTGCCTCCAGGGCACAGATAGCGATTGATCATTTCTGGAGGAACGCATAGAGAAAAAAGTTCTCAACTGTTGCTGGTGTCAGACATAGAAAACAATCCTGTGCCATAATTCTATACCACTATAATTAGAATTTGCCTAGTACTGGAGGAAGGACAAGAAATTCCCACAGAAACTCTACCAGAGATACAAGACACGATTTGGCTACTATTTAGGAGCAGCACAAATGCAAAGAAAATCCCAAACCCTGAGGCTAGGCATTCTAGACTCCCTAAAACTAAGGCTAACAAAAAAAGACTTGTAAAATATAGGAACCCTTAATAATGAGCAACAGCTGTGTATATCTGGGGGAAAGAAAAGGCCACGAATGGAAAATCCTATGTGCTGCAAAGCTACAGGGATGGCTCAAAGGTGACGGGAGAACTTTAGTATTACGAAAAATCCTTCAACATCTCAGCAACAGCATAACTACAAAGAATCATTAGAGAAATTTGAAGCCTGTGATACACGGAAGACACTCAAAAGCAACAAATTCAAACCCAGCTCAACTCCTGATAAGACTGAGTCAATCTTTATCCAAAATGCCTGAAACAGGTATTTTTATATGCAAGTTTAAACTGTATTTACCTCAGTCTCTCATAACCTACACAAGATATTCAACATTCCATAAAATTAAGCATGGACACACACATACATACACACATACACACACACACACACACACACACACCCCAGAAAGGAAACACACACACACACACATTTTCAAAAGACAATGCAAACAGCAGAATCAGAGATGAACAAGAAGTTGGAACTATCAGACAGAGAGAGACTTTAATATGTATGTAATTAATATGACATAAAATCTAATTGTAAAGGTGGATAATATGCATGAAAAAAAAAAAAAAACAGAAAATTTTCCTATAACTAAAGTAGACCATGAGGTATTTCCAGATGAATCAGAGCCAGAGTTTTAGGCATGCTTATAACTACTCTTATGGTCATAAAATTTCAGAAAATTAGAATAAAAGGGAAATCTTAAAAGGTTTCTGTGGGTTGCAAAAGCAAATAAACAAAACCAAATACATACAGGTAACATATAAAAATAAAGAAGTAGGCTGGGTGCAGTGGCTCACACCTGTAATCCCAGCACTTCAGGAGGCTGAGGCGGGCAGATCACGAGGTCAGGAAATCACGACCATCCTGGCTAACACAGTGAAACCCTGTCTCTACTAAAAGTACAAAATGTTCATTGGGCATGGTGGTACGTGCCTGTAGTCCCAGTTACTTGGGAGACTGAGGCAGGAAAATCGCTTGAACCCAGGAGGCAGAGGTTGCAGTGAGCAGAGATCACCACTGTACTCCAGCCTGGGCAACAAAGTGAGACTCCATCTCAATAAATAAATATATAATAAATAAAACAAAAAAGTAGAATACATTTAAAAAGTGTAATACTGGTCCCAGATTGAATCCTGGCTTAGATAAATGAACTGTAAAGAACACGTTTTAGGAAATAATGAAATTTTATACTTTGATTTAATGTATTGTAACAGAAAGGTGGAGATTGTTAGGTGAAAAACACAGGTTAAAACAATAGTATTTATTTTAGTATTTTTGTGTGTAAGGCTTTGGAGACTTGAATGTTCTGTTTATTCTCTAATTTTTACTTGTTTCCAGGAAAGATGACTCATAAAATGAAATGCATTGAATTTGACAAAATATGCTGGAAGGAACTTAGAGTTTTTAAGGAATAATGATAAAAATTTGCTTTAAAAATGTACAAAAGTATGTATTCTTTAACTTCAGGCCTCAAGGTATAAGGGTATATAATGAGGGGTGGGTGGAGATACTCTTGGATTGTGAGGTGGGGGCAGAATGTTTTTGTTCTAAGGGGCAGACATATTTCAATCAGAGCAAGAAGGTAAGGGAATCTTTATAGAAATATGTACATATAGAAAGGAGTTTCAAGATTTTAAAAAAAGTTGACTGAGGACCCGGAAAAAAAAAAGTTTGATATGGAAAAAATGGAGTTGATATGGTGCATATTTAGGAAATGTACAAAACAGTATGAGGGTAAGTATGCAAAAACTGGGTACAGGAAGAGTAAGATTTCTGATGTGAATGAGTTTAACTGGATTATTAAATCAACGTTAGATTTGAAGAAATCCAACTATTAGCCTTAGAAACAAATATAAGTAATCAGTGAAACTCAAAGCTTAGAAGATTTAGCTGAAAGGTATGGAACCCTGGATATCTTTTCAGTTTTTCAAATTGAGATTGTGTCTTTGCCTGTTTATTAGACAAGGATATTTCTGAGAGATAAGTCTTTAAGGTAGGTAACTGAGTTCTGACAACTTGAGGAGTTATCACAACAAGATTACGAGCAGATGTAAAATTCTCAGGGGTGCCTGGTCTCTACTACAGTGCCATTGTGTCATTGTGTCATCATTAAAGAAGGAATATTTGTTTCCTTTTTAGTAAGAGACACAACATGTTAAGTGGATTAGTTAGAGTATATTGGGCTATAAGTAGCAGAAAGTCTGACATGCTTACTACTAATAGAGAAATTTACTATCTTCCAGAATTTTAATCCCATATGAAGATATACTCAAATACTGGTTGATTCTGTGGAGTAATAGCAGCATCAAAAAGCCATATTCCGTCTGGTGCTCCTTTCTGACACTTTCAGTGGGTTGGTTTTGTAATAATATTAGTTCTCTGTAGAATCATGTATTGGTTGTCAGTAGTGGCTTGAGGGACACACTCCTCTGTTCTTGTCCAGAAAGGTAATAGCTTCTCTGTTTCTATTTACCAAAAGTCTTAAATGAGAACTTCCTCACTTGTTTCTTAGGTCTATCATTTGAGTAGAATGAAAAATAGATTAATCCCAACGGGTGATAAATAGATTATATATTATTTAATACATAGTATCATTTTATCAATCAATCATTAGGTAATAAGAAACATTACTTGAAAGAATGGATAATCTATAAATGTTGATTTTAATGAACTTATACAAGAGGGCATATTTTACATTTTGAAAATTTTGTACATTGATTATTTTCTAAGAGACATTTTATATATTTTCATCAGTACTTATTTTTCAGTGTGATCATAATGTCTTTGGCTCCTTTGTCTATATTTTCAGTAATTCTCTGCCAAAATTGCATTTGAGTAAGGAAAGCGATGTTACATTTATGCCTCACATTTGGCAGGTATGTCCCAGGTCACGTCTCTAAGCAAATACCTTTGCTAATAGAATGTAATACTGAATGACTGAGCTAGATTAAGATATTTGCTTACTCTCTGGTTTATTATGTAATAAATAATGGAAATGAACTCACTGATGTTTTGTAGTATCCTATGTCATATCATTAGCCCAAACTAAATAATTTAAAAAAAATTTTTTTTTCTTTATTTTGAGACAGGGTCTCACTCTGTCTCCCAGGCTGGAGTGCAATGGTAGGAACATTAGCTCACTGCAGCCTCAACCTCCTGGGCTCAAGCGATCCTCCTGCATCAGCCTTTCCAGAAGCTGGAACTACAGGCATGCACCATCACACCTGGTTAATTTTTGTATTTTTTCATGGAGATGGTGTTCTGCTATGGTTGCCCAAGATGGTCTCGAATTCCTGATCTCAAGTGATCCACTGTCCTTGGTCTCCCAAAGTTCTGAGATTATAGGGGTGAGCCACCATGTTTAACTGAAAATTTAGTCATTTTAAAAGCTATACTTATTTCTTTCAACTAAGTAGATTTTCCTCTACCATCTCCCCCAAAAAATGCATTTGAGTGACTTCAATATTCATCAAATTTTTTCCAGACTAAAAATATACATCACAGTCAACTATTTGCTCTCTCTAAAAATCAAGTTTAGTCTATCCTCTATTCTCCACCCATTCATTCAAGAAACATTTTTTGCACTGTGTACCACATATTATCCTAAGCCTTGCCTTCATTAAAATACAGTCTAGCTTAGAAGACAAAACATAAGCAAGTATTCATAAGTGTCATGTATTACCTACATTTAATTAAGTACATGTAACCTATATTTAAGTACATAGATCTTAGCTATAAAATTTAAGTCTTGCCAAAGGTATACATTCATGTAAACCACACTCTCATTAAGTTATAACATTTTTTGTTACCCAAGAAAGCCCACTTTTATCTTTTCTTTTCAAATTAATACCCCCATTCTCTGCAGAGGTAACCAGCCTTCTAATTTCTAGCATAGACTTAATTTTTCCTATTTTAAAGCTTTCTATATATGTAATTATACAGTATGTACATTTTTATGGCATATTTGCTTTTGTTCAGTTTAATGTCTGTGATAGTCATCCATGTTTGTGTATATCAGATCATCTCCTTTGATGTTGTATAGCACAATATATTTGAGATAATGACAATCTGTTCTATTGATTATATTTATCATAGATAATAGAAATATGAGTTCTTTCTCTGGACATTTTTTTGTCTTGTGATCTCTGTCACCCAAGCTGGAGTGAAGTGCACTTATTTATATTCATTTTTCTTGGTTAAATATCTCTAGGAACTGCTAGGTCTTGTGGTAAGTATATGTTATTAGAATCTACAAAGCAGTGCTACAACATAGGTAAACCATTTACATTATCATCAGTGGTGTGTGCATTACACCTTCAATGATACTTGGTGCTGTCACTCTATAATTTTATTCATTATAGTCGGTTTGAAGTGGCATAAAATTATGGTTTCAATGTTTATTTCTCTGATGACTAATGGCACTCATCACCTTTTCAATGTGCTGGTTCCTACGTCACTTTGTTAGGTAATTTTTCAGACTTTTCACACTTTTAGGAGAGCTATTTGTCTTTTTAATTTTGAAGAGTAGGGCTTGTTGTCTGGATGCAAGTTATTTGCTAAATATATGCTAGATTTGGGGGCAAAATTTGTTATTCTAAAGGTTATTGATATTTTCTGTGAAGATATTTAAATATGTTTGGCTTGTTGCATACATACTAAGCTTACACTATAGGATTTTTTTGGAATATAAATTTATAGGATCATACATTTAAATATAGAAATGAGCAGCTAATTGAAAAATAAATATAAGATTATGTTAAAATTCAATTCATCAACATATATAAGCTTCCTAAATATATTTATATACAATAGCTTTCTACAGATACATATAGGCGTATTAAGGAAACCACCTTTTTAAATAATAAAAAATGAAAAATGAAATATTTTATAGAGATAATATCTATTCTGTGCAGCCATAGAAAATATCTATGTTTTCTATTACCATCAACTATACATGTCAAAATTAATCATTTTATGTTTAACTTATGATCACTTTGAAAAATCTCATATAGAAAGTTCTTGACACAACATTAATTATAATCTCCCTCATAACATGGCTGTACTTTATGTACATGTTAGACTTCATTTTCTTTTGTCATTATTGTTACCATATTTACTTTAATAACAAATCTTATATTTTAACAAGTTTCTGAACTGCAATTTCAAATTGTAAACTCTGCAGTTGGCTGGCATCTTCTTACAAATTAATTACACTGCTTGAGAAAATTGCATAGGCCTAGAAAACTGACTAAATATATTATGGATTCTAGAAACAAATCACACAAGAATATTTCTAAAGGGATGTGAGACTCAATGAGGCACTGCTTCTCATAGAAAAAAAGAGAAGGGAAAAAAAATAAAAACAAAATTAGAAAAGGTTATAACTTATATTACAATGTTACATTTTTCTTATAAATTTACCCTTAACAAAGATGAGGTTTTAAAACATAAATTCAGTGTTTTATACTTTGAGACAGTGGAGATAACAGTACAAGAAATGTCAAAACGTGGGATGTAGTTCTGTCTATGATTATGAACAAGGTAGATAACTTCTAAGGGTGTTGATTTCTGTGCTATGAATTAGGTAAGTTAGCTTTGTTGTCTACAAAAAATGTTAAATGCTATATCATTCAGTAATTAATTCCCTTATAGTTAAGTAAAATCATATTCTTACAAATATCATTGAGTTGGTGCTTAACCATATAAGATTTCAAAGAATGATTATAACTGGAAACAATGGGGTTAGTGCTAGAAGCATCAAAATACTCTCCACACTAGTTTGATGAGTTGACTATTTAGATTTATTTGAAATTATTTGCATTAACCATAAAATTATTAGCCCCATTCCATTGTTTGAATTCTTTATAGTTATAAGTCATGTAGTTATTACATCATGGGGACAATAAAGTGATTCCCTTTTTTCTCCCCTAGATATTAAGAAATGAAAGAAATAAGATATTTCTTACTGAGTTTGTTTTAACTCAGGAGATTCGATTGTCAATTAAGTCTCACATGAATCAGAAAGCATACCCAGTGACAAGTTTTATGAAATAAATTCAAGCATACAGGAAATCAGAAGCACAGAAGACACAGAAATATGTCTGTGACACTGACATTGCGGGTTTTTCCCTAGGTTCTTGTTTTGCATGTTGAGTATGCACCTCTGGCCCAGACAGATAAGGACTCTGGATGAAGTTTTCAGATATTCTTACAAAGTAGAGAGCATTTAACTTTTTAAAACAATTCCATTCATTATTCTAGACAGCCATACATCTTCTGTGACATTTTCCAGAGAGGCATGCCTCATACACTCTACGCTCTCTTTACTGCAGAGGATCCTCTGCCAGGACATGTGCTAAGAACATTTCACAGGTGAGGTCTCTCCCTTCTGTTTACGCAGTGGTCCATCAGAAAATATTAAACATGATTCCCTGCCTTGTATTTCTGTCCCAGAACTGTTCTCTAAGTAAGGAACTTAAATGGATGTAGAACTGCTGCTTTAACTCATTCCTCCCTGAGTTAGACTGTAAAATCAGCACACACTTGATCAGAAAAGAAACAGAGAAAGACACTGCAAAAGAAACGCCTCATAAGAAGAAGATTAAATTGAAGCTATTATGCATCTTTAAAAAAAGTTAATCAGAGTAACGTTAGTAAGAAATGGAGGACAGAAAATTAGCCAAGTTAAAAGTTCATGACACATCAAAGAGCAGGTGTTTGAGAGGTCTGGCCATCACAACATCCATGCCTAAAGAATCTTTGAAGCAGTCAAATGACAAACCTCTATTTCCTTTTACAGTGAGTTATTTTTCCATTCAAAAAATATTTTTTTTAAAATTCATTCTCCTTGTAGCTAGCCAACAGAGAAACTGTTCAGACGTACGTGACAGTTTTGTTTCTCACTGTTAATTAATGTAATATCAAGATTTTTGTGAACTATCTGCGCATAATTAACATCTTTAAATTCTTAAGGATTTGACTGAGTAATAGAATTAGGAATATTGTAAGGTAATAACATTGCAGATATGTTAGAAAGAAAATTGACTATGAAAATAACATGCTAACATCTCTTTTTCTTTAATGAGTCATCTACCTCTGTATTTATTCATCTCCTTTCCTCACTAATACATTAATATGATTCATAAAAGTTAAGATTCTAAGGTCACCAAGGTTCTCAGAGGTCCAGATCTTCATGCATAAGATTCTCCTCCACAAGATCCTTAATGTCAATTAAATATTTTACACATTTCCAGATGATTTCAGTGTTGAAATATTCATAATCTCATAGGGGAAACCATTATACTAACTACAAAATATTTATTAGTCACCTTGTTATCTTAGACCTTGTAGGTTGCTTCATGATTATTTCATTCACTTATTCTACATATATTTATTAAGACGCTATTCTCTGATAAACTGTAGAAAAATAAAAACCACCTTCAAGTATTATACCTGGGGGTTGGGGAGGCTCCCACCATATACATTTAGCATACTAACATACTAGGGCATTGGAATGTACTTTACTAGTTACTAAGAAAATGCATCAAAAGCGCATCTAACGTAGTTTGTAGGTACAGAGAAAGATTAATAGAGTAGGTGATGAATTAGGTGAGAAGTAAAAAAATAAAAGCAGTGTATTCTCATATAAGCTCATGGCTTTAAATAGCATAATACTTACGTGCCCAAAGTGTGTATCTCCAGACCTGACTTCTGCCCTAAATTTCATTTATCAATTGCAAATACAGATCCACTGGATACCTAATAGCATAACTTAGTAACTTATCTTGCTCAAAACTGAGCCAATGATATTCTGCACATAGACAATCCCACTGCAATCTTCCCTGTTTCAGAAATAGTAACTTTGTTCTTTCCCAGAAACTTAGGCAAAATACCTAAACGCATCTATTTTTCTTTTTGAAACGGAGTCTCTCTGTTGCCCAGGCTGAAGTGCAGTGGCAAGGTCTCAGCTCACTTCAAACTCCACTTCCCCAGTTCAAGTGATTCTCATGCCTCAGCCTCCTGAGTAGCTGGGACTACAGGTGTGTGCCACCACACCAGGCTAATTCTTTCCGTGTTTTTAGTAGAGATGGGGTTTTACCATGTTGACCAGACTGGTCTCAAACTCTTGACCTCAAGTAATCTACCCACCTTGGCCTCCCAAAGTGCTGGGATTGTACGCACGAGTCACTGTGCCTGGCCTAAATCTATCTTTTTAAACCCCTTTGCCCATAATCTGCCAATAAATTTTATTGGTTCTACCTTGAAAATTTATCTAGAATTTGGTACCCTCTATACCACTCATGTTAACTGAGACCTCATGTGGCACAATTTCAGAGGTACCATTTATATTATATCCTACCTAACAAGTTTACTACCAATCTGAGCTAGTATTACTATCTCACACCTCTATTATTGAAAAAAAAAAAAAAACAAAAGCACCTAACTGATGTCATCCTTTCTTATCCTGCTACAAAATACCCTTAAAGCCAAAACAAGATCAATTATATTAAAATATAATTTACATGCCATTTCTTTTATAATGAATATCTTCTAAGATTTTCTTATTTCAAGCATAAATAAGTGAGGAGTAATTAACTCCTTATCATAATCCAAAAAGTTCTGTGTCCTTACAATACTTCACAAACTTTGCCCAATAAAGTTGTTACACTTTTGTCCTTCTCAACATACCTCATTCATTTACCTTGCAAATTGTATTGTTTTCCATTGCTATTCCATTCATATTCATAAATACAAAAACATTATTGTTAAGATGGGTTAATACTTACATTTTTTCTACAGATTCAATGCATTCCCCATCAAAAATACAAGCTGACCAGCCTGGCCAAGATAGCAAAACCCCATCTCTACTTGAAATATAAAAATTAGCTGTGTGGGTGGTGTGAACCCATAATCCCAGCTACTCAGAAAGCTGAGGCAGGAGAATCGTTTGAACTCCAGAGTGGAAGTATTAGTGAGCAGAGATCGCGCCATTGCACGCCAGCCTGGTGACAGAGCAAGACTTCATTTCAAAAAACAAAACAAAACAAAAAAAGTGAGAGCTAAACACCGAAATACATGAAGAAGGGAACAGTAGACACTGGGACCATCCTGAGTGTGAAGGATAGAAGGAAGATGAGGAGTGAAAAACGACCTACCTATCAGGTACTATGTTAATTGCCTCCGTGACAAAATAATCTGTACAGCAGACCCTCACAACATGCAATTTAGCTGCGTAACAAATCTGCACATGTACCCCCTGAACTTAAAAAGTTGGAAAGAAAAAAAAAAGAAGTCAGCTTGTATTTTGATGGGGAACGCATTGAATCTGTAGAAAAAATGTATTAACCTATCGTAACAATATTGTTTTTCTATTTATGAATATGAGATTTTTTCTGTTTGTTAAAGTTTTAATTCCTTCAACCATGTCTTACAAGTTCTGAGAATAAATTTTTTACTTATCTTGTTAAATTTAGCGGTGGCTTTTCTATTATTTTGATGCTACTGTAAAATTGAAATGTTTTTCTAATTAGATTTTTGAAACGTTCTTTGCTAGAGTATAGAAACTCAACATATTTTTATACAATTGTTCTCACAATTTTGTATTTTGGATCCTGCATCCTGATATCCTATACTTATTTTAATACTTTTTAGCGGTTTTTCATAGGATTTTCTTTATAGAAGATTGTGTCATCTGCAAAGAGAGATGGTTTTAATTCTTCTATATGAATACATTTTATTTCATGTTTCTGCAGAATTTACCTGGCTAGAACTTCCAGATTTATGTTGAGTAGAGATTGTAAGAATGGGCATCCTTGACTTCTTCCTGGTTTTAAATGAAAAGCATTAAGTCTTTCTCCATTAAGTGCAATGTCAGCTGTGGTTTTTATTGTGCATACTCATTATCTGGTTGAGGGAGTTTCCTTCTATTTTTAGTTTGTTGGGTGTTTTCATCATGAAGTCGTGTTGGGTTTCATTACATGTTCTTCTTTCCTTTTCTGTGTTCTCCTTTTCAGGTGTTTTTTCTCTTCAGTCTACTAACATTATGTAATATATTAAGGGATTTCACATATTAAACTTTGCATTCACAGTATAAATCAAACTTGTTCATTGAATATAATCTTTCTTTATGTTACTGAATTAGGTTTGCTAGCATTTGGTTGAAGACATTGGTCTGCAGTTTTCTTGTGATGTGTTTTTCTTGCTTTGGTATCAGGCTAATCCTCACCTTGTAAGTTAAGAAAGGTGCCCTATTTTTAGGAAGAATTTCTGAGTAATTGTTTTTAAATGTACGTGGGTGTGTATATATACAATTTGTAAATAACATATTTATGTATACATATATGTATATCTATTTCATAGTATTCACAAACTTTTGTCTGTACCCAAGTAATTCTTTGTGGGAAAGTTTTTATAACTAATTCAATTCTTTACTTGTCCTAGGTTTATTAAGGGTTTTCTATTTTCTCTTGATTCCATTTTGGTAGCTATGTCTTTCTAGAATTTGTCCATTTCAAATGTATTATGTAATTTTTTTGGCATAAAATTTTGCATGCTATTCTTTTATAATTATTTTCAATTTCTATAAGGCCAATAGAGATATACCATCATTCAATCTGGTTTTAGTAATTTGAGTCTTCTTTCTTTCTCCGTCAGTCTAGGTAAAGATTTGTTAATTATGTTGATCTTTTTAAGTAACCAACTTTTGGAGTTGCTTTTCTCTATTTTCCATTTCCTATTTAATTAATTTCTATTAATATTATAAATTATTAATGTTATTGTAGGCTTTATTATACCTTTTGCTTGCTTTAAGTTTAGTTTGTTCTTCTTTTATCAGTGCTTTCAGTGGTAATTTTCTTTGCTTTTTTTTTTTTTTTTTTTTGAGGCAGGGTCTCATTCTGTTGCCCAGGCTGAAGTGCAGTGGTATGATCCTGGCTCACTGCAATCTCTGCCTCCCTCCTTCAAGCATTACTTATGCCTCAGCCTCCTGAGTAACTGACACTACAGGCATGCACCACCGTGCCCGACTAATTTTTGTATTTTTAGTATAGATGGGGTTTTGCCATGTTGGCCAGGGTGGTCTCAAACTCCTGACCTCAGGTGATCCGCCTGCCTCTGCCTCCCAAAGTGCTGGGATTACAGGTGTCAGCCACCACACCTGGCCTGTGATTTTCTTGATTTGAGATCTTTTCTTAAATTTTTTAAAACATAGTTATTTCTAGATGAAAATTTTCCCTTAAGCGCTTAGCTGTATCACACAAGTTATGGTAGATTGTATTTTCATTTTTATCTCAAAATATATCCTAATTTCTACTTTGACTTATTCTTTGACCCATTGGCTATTTAGGAGTGTTTGATTTAATCTCCAAATAATTGTGAGTTTCTCAACTGTGTTTCACTTATTGATTTCTAATTATACTCCATTATGATCATAGAACACACATGTATTATTATAACTCTTTCTAAATTTATTGTGGTTTTGTTAAGACCTGTTAAATAATCTAATCTGGTGAATGTCTATGGTGTCTAGTTGGTTTAATGTATAGTAATTTATTTTTTTATTGGAACACAAGTGGCAATTTCTGAGACTAAGAAATAGAGGTGGAAAATGATACAGACTTGCATTCTTCAAGTTCTACAGTAATCATGCCATTTTTTTGAGTTTGCTTATCGTTATTAAACTTTACCTTAGCACAAAAAGAAAACTATACAAATATTTTCAATTTCTACCTATTGACCATATATCTGCCCTATGGAGCTCGAGGTTTTCCTTCTCCACTCATCTGTTCTTCAAATATTAGAATAAAATTTTCTGGATGTCTTAAAACTTTTTCTCAATTTCGAAGTTCTCCCTTTGACACTACTATTCTTCAAATCATAATTTCTCTATGCTGGATGCTAGGTAGAAATAGTCAACAATAAAGAAATAGTTATGGACTGCTCAGGATAAGATAATGTTTTGTAAACAAACAGATAAATACAGACAGATAACTTACAAGGTTTACATTTTTATATTAAGATTTCCCCTGTAAAATATATAACATATTTCATGCCATAGGTTTGTTCACAGTTAAGCTCAGCAATGGAAAAAAGATTTCTATTCAATAAATGGTGCTGGGAGAACTGGCTAGCCATATGCAGAAGATTGAAAGTGAACCTTTTTTTTAACCATGTGCAAGAATTAACTCAAGATAAATTAAAGACTTAAATATAAAACCCAAAACTGTAAAATCCCTGGAAGACAAGGTAAGCAACACCATTTAGAATGCAGGCACGGGCAAAGATTTCATGACGAAGATGCCAAAAGCAACTACAAAGAAAAAAAAAATTGACACATGGGATATAAAGTGCTTCTGCACAGCAGAAGGAACAATCAACAGAATAAACCAACAACCTACAGAATGAGGGAAAGTTTTTACAAACTATGTATCCAGTGAAAGTCTAATATTTAGCATCTATAAGTTACTTAAACTAATTTACAAAAATAACATAAAAAGATAGGCAAAGGATATGAACAGACACATTTCAAAAGAAGACAAACATGCAACTGACAATCATATGAGAAAAGTTCAATATTACTGATCATTAGAAAAATGCAAATCAAAACCACAGTCAGATACCATCTCACAAAAGTTAGAATGACCATTATTAATAAGTCAGAAAACAACCAGTGTTGGCAAGGCTGTAGAGAAAAAGAAATGCTTATATGCTGTTGATGGGAGTGTAAATTAGTTCAACCATTGTGGAAGACAGTATGGTGATTCTTCAAAGACCTAAAGAAAGAAATACCATTCAATCTACCAATGCATTACTGGGTATATAAGGAATATAAATTGTTCTATTATAAAGACACGTGCATGCATATGTTCAATGCAGCACTATTTACAGTAGCAAAGACATGACATCAACCTAAATGCCCATCAATGGTAGACTTGATAAAGAAGTGTGGTACATACATAACATAAAATATTATACGGCCATATAAAAGAATAAGATCATGTCCTTTGCAGGACCATGGATGGACCTGGAGGCCATTATCCTTAGCAAACTAATGCAGAAACAGAAAACCAAATACTGTGTGTTCTCACTTGTAAGTGGGAGCTAAGTGATGAGAACACATGGAAACATAGAGGGGAACAATACACACTGGGACCTATCAGAGGGTGTAGGGTAGCAGGAGGGAGAAGATCAGGAAAAATAATGAATGGAAGCTATTAATAAGCTTAACATCTGGGTGATAAAATAACCTGTATAACAACAAACTCCCAAAACACAAGTTTGCCTTGTAATAAACCTGCACTTGTATCCCTAAACTTAAAATAAGAGTTATGCTCAGCTACTAAAGGCTACCATCCCATCTTCTCCTAGAAAGAAAGGGGAAGTTTATTTGGGGTATCAATGCAGACACTAGTGAAGGAACAACAATCAGAAACCCTTATGTGGATGAAACATAGGTCCACCATAGACGGGTGCTCCTTCATTTCCTCAATCGGTCTAGATCATTCACAGAGGTGTCTCTATGCCTTCTTTTAATAATCACAAGAAATAACTTGTCTTTCTTTTGCTAACCTACAGCACTTTTCCTATTTAAGCTTTGTTAATAAAAGTTGGTGTATTTTCAGGATATCTGGATTTGTCTTCTAAAAACAGAAATCTCAAAAATACTTTATCTATTATTGTGCAGTTTATTTTCTTTCCCTTTTTCTGCCAAGATGCACATTTCTATTTACCAACCTGTTCACAATGGATTTACCTTACTTGTGCCTTCCTAGAACCTTCTTTCCCTAAGAATTGTTCTTCCATCACATCTAGGAATTCTCATTCTTTCTGACAAGAAAGATCATTCCTCAAACTCTTTCAGACACTTTGCTACAGAGAAAAACAGCTTATATTTATTGCTTGTATATTCTGTTATCTCATCAGAAAGGATATTGAAGCAGAAATTAGTAACCAAAATTTACGGTGTCAAGATAAACTATACTATTTTTGTTTCCAATCTACCAGGACACTATGAAGATAAGAATCATTCCTTAATGTCCAAGTTATACCTGTAAGTATATCATTCACATTTTCTACTTTAATTTTCTTCCTGTCTCACTCCTATCCTGAATAATTGTCATTGGTTCAAGGTCTATTGGTATTTATCATATTCATCCTATCCTTGGTACTTACTCAGATTTTAAATAGCCTCCAATAAATTTACTCATACATATTTCAGAATGTGCATTTTATTAAATACCTATCAAAACAGAATTCTATATTCTCAATACTATAAAATCTCACATATTATGTCTGCCTCTTAAAGATATATGTAGTTGACACTACGCTTTTAAAAACTTTTGGAAGTACTGCCATATACACTTCTGTTTAACTTGTTTATTAACTTGTTAAACAAATATTTATGTAGAACCCATTTTGCCAGGCATACAAATATAATTTTATCAAATGCCTGCTTATCCATTTTTTAAATTTATTTTCCTATGTTATTTTAGTAATATGTGTATTATATGAAATATGTAAATATTTCAACATTAATATTTACCTATCAATAAATATTTATAGAATCTTTGCAATGTGCTCATGGCATATTAGATAAAAGAATTATAAAACATTCATTCTGCTTTTAAGAATTTTATACCTCGTATTGGATAGCATGATATATAAATATGAAAGGTAAATAAAATTATAAAATATAACACAGGTTCTGGTTTTACTAGGAGTCAGTGTGAGGATATGAAGAAGCTGGGAACTGATCATATCCTTGAAGGCTGAGGGCAAGAGAATGGTATGAATATCAAACTGTAATTAATAAGCGTGACTTTAAAATTTATAGGAAATAATTCTAGAGACCTTATTTACTAAATACTCTTCTACCTCACTGTCCAATTTTGGCCAGTCTAGGCTCTTTTTATCTCAGATGTCAGTATATTTTGAACGACAGTTTCCACGTTTGTAAACAGAGTCTATAAGCAAACACCTAACTATCCAGATAATAAAACTCATTAATTAGCTATTATTCTAAAATATAAGTATAATCACATTTTTTAAAGCTAGGGGAAAAAAACCTTTTGTTTATTTTAGACTACTAGTTACTAGGGAATGGGGATTATTTTGTCAATTGCACATCATATTAATTTAAAAAGAGATATGGTCATTTTAGAGCATAGAAATGTTCAGATATGACTTGGACCAAGTGATCAAAATGAACACCACAAGTAGTGTTGATGTCATATACTCTTTTGATATATGGAGATGGATACAACATCATTTCTGAATTTAACAACGAGGAAACCTTAGACAAAATCTAATTAACAGATGGTCCATAAATAAATTGACCAACATTCTTCAAAATACCAAAGTCATAATAGGTAAAGAAATACTGGGGATCTTAGAAGACGCTTACTAAACAGGATTACTAATTACAAAGTGGGATACTCCATATGGTGCTGGACTATTACCCCAGGAATGGGTACAGCTGACCCAATATTTATCAATCGCAGGAAAAATGAAGTTCAGAAACATACCAATTTTACTTCTTTAACTAAATGAAAGAAGAATTCCCAAGAAACTGCCCTCTTCATTGTCATTGTTGCTATCATCTGTATCATCATTATAATAAACAGTAGTAAAACAGCAATAATGTGATACCCAGGTGAAACAATATAAATTTAAATAATATATGTATTATAATGTATTAGAAGTATAGCTAGATCATGAGAATGATACTTTTTCTGGTCTTTATTCTTAAACTACTGTCTTATTCACTCTCTAATATGAATATATTTTATATCTTTATTCTTATACTACAGTCATATATATATACACACACACGCATATAGTGGTGACTATAACTTTGCATATAGGAATATCTAATGTTTCCATTGGCATGTCCCTATCTATAAAAAAATCAAATCTTATATATACATATACATGTTATTAGCACATGTATATGATTTATAAATGTGTATATAACAAATATCACAGATATCAGTGCTTAATTTTTTAAATTTCCCCATGAAACTGAATGTAAACACATAGAATCCTCAACATAAAGATCTTCTTATACACCCTTCAGGGTTCCCAGCAATTCATGCATAAGTATACATGTCTACACTATTTTTAGCTTAATAACTCTTCCACTTTTGACAAGGGACCTTTTCTGTGCTCTCAGTATGCACCAACATATGCCCTAAACAAGAACCCTAAAAAGCAATTTTAGTGTTTCTGAAGAGCAAGCCTCTATAGAAGACAGAAAAGATTGGGAAGAAGGCAAATGAGCTTTTTTCTTGTGTTGAGTGCCCAAACAGAAAAAAAAAAAGTAAATAATAAATAAATATACGAATAAACAGATAGTTTTCCCTACCACAAGAAGGGGGTCAAAATGAAATTATAGCCTGATACCATAAGATTTCTAAAATAGAGATTACTTTTTAAGAATAATTATAGTTCATGGGTTTGTCTTCATTCCCTAGGTTTCAGAATAAGTTCAATACATGTGGACTGGCTGGTGAACTGATCACTCTGATAATCGCAACTGCTGAAGAAGTTCAGAATTTTTCTTTGCATCTACTTTCATATATTAAATTACTCTGAAATTGGAATTACCTTTTCTTTTGCAGTAAATCTAGACAGTGGCTACTGGTACATAGTCACACATATGATCACCTTTTCTGTATTAAAATAAACAAATGCTTAATTCAATAAATAGTTCAATCATTCTTTCTCTAACATAAATTCATTTTCATTCATCTTTATTTCTACTTTTTATTGAACATTTAATTATGTGCCATATATTTTCTAATATTGTAGGTATCAAAATATGGGAAGGTAAACAAGTAAGTAAGCAAATAATTTCAATTGAATGTAATCTGTACTTAAATAGAAAAAAAAAAATATATATATATATATATATATATAGAGAGAGAGAGAGAGGATGATTCAGGGTTGTAACATAGAAGGAATAACTAGCTTCATATGGTAGATTGAGGAAAAATTTCACAGTATAGGAAATGGTTAAGGTGGATCTTGAAGGATGAGTAAGAGTTTAGCACATGAACGTAAAGGTGTGTGGTATTTCAGGTAAAAGGCACAAATAAGATGATATAGAAGACATGAAATACCATCTACATATGAAATGAGGCTATGTATCAAATGAGGGAGCAAAAGCCACAGAAAGAATGAAGGAAAGAGGAGAGCTAGACTTTCATAAACTTTATAATTCAGTGTAGATATGGAAAGATTCTAGCACAAAAGTGAAATTATTTATGAACACACTCTTAGGAGCATTGAATGCCAAGATCAAAATATTAAGATAATAGGACAGGGGGTCCTTTCTCTACACACAAAATAATTCAGGCTAAAAGAAAATAAACAGTTGGCCAGGTGCGATGGCTCAGGCCTGTAATCCCAGCACTTTGGAAGGCTGAGGTGGGAGGATCATCTGAGGTTGGGAGTTCAAGACCAGCCTGACCAATATGGAGAAGCCCCATCTCTACTAAAAATATAAAATTAGCTGGGCTTGGTAGCACATGCCTGTAATCCCAGCAACTCAGGAGGCTGAGGCAGGAGAATTGCTTGAACCCAGGAGGCGGAGGTTGTGGTGAGCTGAGATCGCGCCCAGCTGAGATCGCGCCATTGCACTCCAGCCTGGGCAACAAGAGTGAAACTATTAACCTTATGTATATTTGTTGGTCACTTGAGATGGGGAAAGGAGTTAGGATAACAAATTGACTTTTACAATTTACAAGAGAAGATATAAGAATACACAGTCTAGGTACCCTGATAGTGAGATAGGTTGTGGTAGAGATTTTACATTGTATATTGTTAACTGAAGTATAACTCACCTGTCTCATTTATTCTATAGTCAAATTTTCAAGTTTACCTTCTCCAATTATTCTTCCTTTCTGCAACGTACATGATAAAACCTGCTAAGATGAATCTTCTGATATCTTCCCTTTTCCTATGGTTACTTTTGTGAGCAACATTTTGAGGATCACATGAAACTCACAACTTATAAATTGCCACTGCTCTACACAACAGGCTGATTTCTCAGCTAGTTACTCACTGTTCTAAGGAACTGGAATAAAAAATCATTCATTTCCTATTGATGGGATCATCTTCAACCTAAGCAAAACTGCCTCCGAAAGATTTGGATCTTCTCAGAATGCTTCAACGGGACTCTTGAACTAAATGTCTTAAAGAAGTCATTATAAATCACAGTATAACAGCAATGTATACCCAATGACCAATTATCAGATGTGTAACAGGTTGTTTTATATCAGTAGTGTTCAAAACATCAACTGATTCAACATTTTTTAAATGTTAGATAAAATTCAAAGCTTTCTCTAAAATAATTCTATATAGCTGCTTTTTAATATACTTTATTGAGGCCACGTATTGTGGCTCATGACTGTTAACCAGCACTTTGGGAGGCTGAGGCAGGCAGATGACTTGAGGCCAGGAGTTTGAGACCAGCATGGCAAGCATAGCAAAACCTATGTCTCTAATAAAAATACAAAAATTAGCCAGATGTGGTGGCATGCGCCTGTAGTCCCAGCTACTTGAGAGGCTGAGGCAGGAGAATCGCTTGAACCTGGGAGGCGGAGGTTGAAGTGAGACAAGATCTAGCCATTGCATTCCAGCCTGGGTGAGAAAGCAAGGCTCCATCTCAAAAATAAAAAATAAGTGTTAAGTTAAAATAAATGTACTTTATTGAGTGAGAAAAATAAAGTGGAAATTATGTAGCCTAAGTGAGTCTGTGTGCCTAAAAGTGGATAATATTTAATGCATGACAGCAACGGAGAAACTAACTCCTAATAAAAAGTATGGAAAAGGAAACCATACAATACATTATGCACAACTTTTAATGAGTATTTGTTTTGGAGCAAGTATGTATTTTGAAAGGTCTATGGAGACCAAATCAAGCTGTAAACAGTATTCTTACAACACTCCACAAGCTGAAGCTTTTAAAATTTTTATTATTATTTTGAGATAGAGTCTCACTTTGTAACCCAGGCTGGAAGGCAGTGGCACTATCCTGGCTCACTGCAACCTCCATCTCCCAGGTTCAAGTGATTCTTCTGCCTCAGCCTCCCAAGTAGCTAAGATTACAGGTACCTACCACTATACCCAGCTAATTTTTGTATTTTTTATAGAGACAGGGTTTTGCTATGTCAGCCAGGCTGGTCTTGAACTCCTGGCTTCAAGCCAGCCCCCTGCCTTGGCCTCCCAAAGTGCTGTGATTACAGGCATGAGCCACCTTGCCCAGCCTGAAGTTTTAAATGAAGTCTTTTATCATATTCTTCCACATGTTAAAGCTTATCTGCATATCCAGTAATCATCAGTATTTTGTCTGATGACAATTAGACAATTATTCTGTTTTTATGGCCAATCTGGCATTTGTTTATAAGATTGTAATTTTACCAGAGAAAGGATGTATCTATTTACATTCACTAGAGTAAGACACCAGGTAGTCAGATATTTCTTTTTAAAAAAATTTATTCAAAGGAGGATTACTAAAACAAATAGGATTTGTTTTATAAGATACTATAGCAACAAAATTATATACCTGGAAATGGGAAAAGAAATAGACACCTCAATCTAATAAACACAAAGCCAATTTTCTTTTTCCAGAAGAGTTCAAATTATATTCTTGTCTCAACCTACTGTGAAGCACTTGTTTTCACATTCCTTGTACCTGTTCACAAGACTCTGACCAAAATTCATCATGAGGTAGTCCTTGGATTTATACTGTTTCTTGCATTTTCTTTTAAAAAGTTCCCTTAAAAAATTAGCATTCATTATGTGTCACGCCTTTCACCAAGTGTCTTCTACTCATTACTTTACTTAATTTTCATAAAATTCTGTGAGGTAGATGCTATTAAAATTTATTCTAGAGATGAACACAGTAAAGCTAAAAAGAATGAAATGTTTGACTAATACTTAATGAATTTTTTAAAAAGTCCTGCATTCAGTTCAAAGTCATGGAATTTTCTGTAAAACTTTTTTTTCCATGCTATTCCACCTAAAACTTTTTTCACCTGTGTGCCTGTAAACACTGCATCTAATCCTCAAAGCCCAATTTTAAGTAGGGATTATCTTATCTTCAATAACCAATTCAAACTACATTTCACATTCTTTTGAACTACAGCACTTAAGTTTTTTGCTAAGTATCTAGTACATATTTATATTGTTTTCTATATATAGTTTATATATTATAACTTAATATTAAGCTACTTGAGAGCAAAGGAGCCTCAGTGATCTTTTTGTCTCCACTTTTATTGATTTTGGCACACAGAGTGTCCAATAAGACATTGAGTTTCTCTTACTACCTCTAATGGAACACTTAGCATTTCCTAATGTCTCGTGGGGACTGATTGGAGACCAAGAGCATTTACAGTTTGGCCCATCTTATGGGTCTGCCTCTGGTATTATTTGCCAAGTATAAATTCCCGTAGGTCATTGGGGAGCAACAGATGAATACTTTAAATATAAAATTTAATTGAAAAAAATTTCATTAAGCTGATTTTCTTCAGTTTTCAAGGGGTTGATTTTGCCATGAATTTTTAGGTTGGTTGGTTTGTTTCTCCCTGAGTAATTATGTACAAAATACAAGATGGAAGAAAAGGAAGAGGATGGTGGAATGAAAAAAGAAAGGAAGAAAAGTAGAAAGGAAAAATAGAAAAAGAAAAAAGCAATAAACAAAAAACAAATCTTAGTTTTAAATTCATTAGTAACAGAATTTATGGCTCCTTAGACATTCAGCCTTGCTCAATTAATTGTCTTCATGACTGCAATCCTCCAAACATACAGTTTAAAATGATTTAGAATTACTGACATCTGGAGGCCTCAACAAGAGCTCTAATTTGCATAAAGCTATGGCATATCTAGGCAGTGGACACATATTAGGAAGATGAGCTAATTCTTGTTTTCAGAAAAGGATGTGATTTTTCTTAAAGTTTCAACATGATTTTCTATAGAAATTGTTAATTAATAGTCAAAATGCATAGAAGATGTGTCTTAACCTGAATGTTTCATTCTTTTACCTCTTCATGTAAAATATTTCAATGTTTTTGCTTTATCTAATAGCTACCAAATAATTAACCTAAAGAAAAACACACATTTTAATAAAATTAATAATATATGCCACATGATCCTTGCATAAGTACTAGAATCTCCAAAATTCTTGGGGGAAAAAAAAAGAGGTCAAAAAATAAACCTTTTGAAAATGGCAAATAGTATACCTATGGGAACCCTTCATTTCAGTTTTGAATCTGTAGCTCCTAAATACGATGTTTACTTAAAAGCTTGAATCTGTTAGAGGAGGAAGAAAAGACAATTCTTTAACAGACACAGAGATTCAGAGTTTCAGATTTGCAAGATGGAAAAGTTCTGGAGATCTTTTTTCACAAAAATGTTAATATGCTTAACACTGCTGAACTATACTTAAAATGTAAGGTTTAAAATTAAAATGTGCTGGTTGAGATGGCAAATTTTATGTTAGGCATTTTATCACAATTTTTTTAAAAAGCTTGAATCTATGTCATAGTGTTTAATCAGGAGATTGAAAAGAAAAGTAAGGCTCTGCTTGCCTTCATGTAACTTAAAATTTTTACAGGGTTATAGTACAATGCATAAGTAACTAATTACACTAAATAACCCCAGTGTACTGTAGGTAAGTCACTTTAAAAAATTTAAAAAGGAAGAATTTCGTCTGGGTGAGAAAACCATAAATTAAGTGCTTCTACTGAAAGACGGAAAAATTTGTGTGGGAATACTTAGCTATACATACACCAGTGAAATTTCTGATTCACAGCTATAAAGAATAATCAGGTGGTGAAACCTAATCCCCTTCAGAGGCTTTAGTTAACTCAGGTTCTAATTAAATTTTGTGCCTTTTATTTTAGTAAACATAAAAATCCATTAAACAGGCTTCTTATTTCTGGGACTATTTCACAAAGGAAAATGATTAAACATAGACACTACAGGATCCATGTTTTTACCAAAAGCTTCTAAAGCTTCTGACTATCATTATCAAACATAATTTTAATATATGCCTGGGCTTATTATACAGATAATTAAAAATGAAAAACTGAAAACTGATCAAGTGGGTGTATGCAGAAGGAAACTCAAAAGTCTTCATTGCCCTTGGTGCAAATGTGAACATGTTATCTGGATAATAAGCCTCCAGACCCAAGATGAAAAACTTGAATCAAAAATTCTTAATTTAAGATAAGAATCAGTAGGGAATCATATGAACAATATGATCTCATATTAGTGTAACTCCCTCAGAGAGGAAAACATGGCAATTTTTTTACTGAGAAGGAAAGCCTCCTCAGTAAAGGGCCGCATGATACTATAGACTATAATCAAGTGAAAATATACTTACAATAAAAAGTCCCAAGAACATGAAGAAACCATCTATTATGACTCAGTATACATTAAAGATAAATATATTTAGGCCAGGTTCAGTGACTCACACCTGTAATCCCAGCATTTTGGGAGGCAGATTACTTGAGGTCAGGAGTTCAGACCAGTCTGGCCAACATGAGGAAATCTCCTCTCTACTAAAAATACAAAAATTAGCTGGGCATGGTGGCTCATGCCTATTGTCCCAGCTACTCAGGAGGCTGACGTGGGAGAATCACTTGAACCTGGAAGGTAGAGGTTGCAGTAGGCCGAGATCACATCACTGCACTGAAGCCTGGGCAACAAAGCAAGACTCCCTCTCAAATAAAATAAAATAAAACATTTAAATCTCAATGACTTCAAATATTTAATAATCAGGAAGAGGTTTTAAAATAATAAGCAAGTAGAAAATATAGATGCTTCTTTTCCTCTCTCTTTAAAGTTCCTCATGTTTTTCTTTCATATAATGTTTTAAAAAAAGCAAAAAGCAAACAAATAATGTAAAAATACAGCTGACCCTGGAACAATGTGCAGGCCAGGGTGCTGACCCCTTGTGCAGTAAAAAATTCACCTATAACTTTTGATTTCTCAAAAACTTAACTCTTAATATTAATAGCCTACTGTCGACCAGGAACCATACCAATAACGAAAACAATTAATATACATTTGTATGGTATATGCACTATATTATGTATTTTTACAATTAAGTTTGAACTAGAGAAAAGAAAATGTTATCAGGAAAATCATAAAGGTAAAAAAATAACAGATGCTAGTGAGGGTGCAGAGAAAAGGGAACACTTATATACTGTTGGTAGGAGTGTGAATTAGTTCAATCACTGTGGAAGGCAGTGTGGCGATTTTTCAAAGAGCCCAGCAAGCCCATCACTGGGCACATACCGTTTTACTATAAAGACACATGCACGCAAATGGTCAGAGCAGCATTGCTCACAACAGTAAAGACATGGGATCAACCTAAATGTGAATCACTGACAGACTGGATAAGGAAAATGTGGTACATATACACCATAGAATACTATGCAGCCATATGAAAGAAAGAGATCATATCTTTTGTTGAGAACATGGATGGAACGGAAGGCTATCATCCTTGACAAACTAAAGCAAGAACAGAAAACCAAATACTGCATGTTAAATGATGAAAACTCATGAAAACAAAGACAGGAACAACAGACACTGAGGCCTTCTTGACGGTGGAGAATGGGAGGAGGGAGAGGAACAGAAAAAATAGCTATTGGATATTAGGCTTAGTGCCTGAGTAATGCAATTATCTGTACAACAAACCCCCATTACATGAGTTTATCCGTATAACAAATTTGCACAGCTACCTACCCCGCACCTAAAATAAAAGTTAAAAAAAATAAAAATTAAAAAGAAAATAAGAAAGAGATAGTATATTTACCATTTATTAAGTGGAAGTGGATCATCATAAAGGTCTTCATCCTTACCATCTTTATGTACACTAGTCTGAGGGAAGAAGAAACTGAGGTTGGGTATTGCTGTCTCAGGAGTGTTAGAGGCGGAAGAGGTAGAAAACGTGGTAGGTGAGGCAGAAGAGTCAGGCATTTCCCATGTAATCTTGCAAAATTACACAATAATTTCTGACTTTTTTGCTTTTACATTTCTCTAAAAATGTTGCTATGTGGTACAAATCTTTCTTGTACCATTTGCTTTAATTTCTGTGTTTGTATCATAGAAGGATCCATGTCATAAAAGAAATCAAAGGCAGCCTTGAATAATCAAAATCCTTTTGCCAGGTTGTCTAATGTCAATTTGTTTTCACATACTCTTTCTTCTGTATCGTGTTCCTCATTGTCTGACACTGGTTCAGAAGCATTCATCTCCATTAAATCATCTTTTGTTAATACTGCTGATGTGATGTTTATTAGCTTTTACATTTCTCCAAAATCCATATCTCAAAATGCTTCACCCTCCCCCTTTCTGCCATATCCATAATCTTATTCAGGGTTTCCTTAATTGGCTCTGACGTAAATCCAGTGAAGTTATTTACAACATCTGGACACAGTTTTCTTCAGTAAGAATTTATTATTTCAGGCTTGATGACTTTCACAGGTTCTTAATAATAACAATGGGATCTTCAAAGGCGTAACCCTTTCAAACATTCAAAATGTTATCTCTATTGGGGTTCTCTTCCGTAGTGTTGACAATTCCCATTGAATACTTTATGTAATGAGACCAAGTTCCTTTGACCCCCTGATCTACAGGATAGATTGGAAACTTTGTTTTGGGGGGCAATTAGACCACTTCGATGAATTCGGTGTTGAATTCATGGGGTTCTGAGGGTCCAGGGCATTGTCCAATACCAAAAGAACTTTAAAAGGTCATTTCTTATTTGTATATACTCTCTTACTTTGGGGACAAAGCATGAATGGAATCAGTTCAGAAAAAAAGTGTTCTCCTTCTCCATGACTTCTTGTAATGCAACCAAAAGTCTGGTAGTTGGTTTTTATCTTTACCCTTCAAGGCTCAAGGGTTAGCAGCTTTATAGATAAGGACAGTACTAATGATAAACCCAACTACATTTTCACAAATCTGTAGAGTTAGTTTACCCCTTATTGCCTTAAATCCTGGTCTTTCACTTCTCTTGCATACTAATAAATGTCCTTTGTGGCATTTTTTTTTTTCCAGAGGAGGGCACTTTTGTTTGCATTAAAATCTGTTCAGGCAGGTATCCTTTCTTCTCGATAATTTTCTTAATGACATCTGGAAACCTGTTGGCTGCCTTTTGGTAGGCAGAAGCTACTTGTCTTGTTGCCTTTTTTTGTTTTTAACCTTTCAATTTAGGTTCAGGTGAACACGTACAGGTATGTTACTCAGGTAAATTGCATGTCAGTGGGGATTTGGTGTACAGACTTTCTCATCACTCAGGTAATAACCATAGGCAAACCTCTTTCTAGAGTTATCAAAAAGTCAGCCTTTGCTGACATGAAATTCTCCAGCTTTAGATCTTTCACTATCCTTTTGCTTTAAGTTGTCACAAAATGACTTCGCATTTTTTCAAAATCATATTAGGGTTAGTAGGTATGCCATTTGTGTAGCAATCCTGCACCCACATAAATGCTGCATTTTCAATACAAGATAAAAATGTATTTCACAAAAAGTACAAGGCTTTTGTACCTGCAGGCATACCTGCAAGCAAAACCTTCACAAATTTCCTTTCCTTCTTTTTTTTTTTTTTTTTTAAATCAGTGGTTCTAATGCTAGATTCATTTTTCATAAAACTGCAGACAATCACAACTACAGACCTCAATTGGTGGTCAGTTCAACATTTTCCTGTATTCTCATAACTTTTCTATACTTCCTGAGAACCCTTCTAGGATTTTGACACTTTGTAGGAGTCCTATGGGGTTATTTAAGGTTTAAGGCATTACACTAAACATTACAAAAAAATACATGAGAAATGTGAGAGATCACTTTTCACTGCTATTTACAATTTACTGGAGAGGAACTGCTCACATGGAAATGATTAACATCTCACTGTATTTTAAGCTCATACAACAGCTGAACTCTCTATACAAGCAACAGAAGGTGGCTATAAAATTACTATAGTAGTACAGTGTTACTACAGTTAATATTATGCAGTTATGTTTTAATACCGCATCCTTAAATTTTTTCTTGACTTCGAATAGCAGCATGTATAGTCTGTGTTTGTATATATAGTTTTGATAAATTTGAACTTTTCATGAGAGATATGTATATATTTTTAGTAGTAAATGATAAAATATACTAGCATTGACATAGTTTATGCATTCATGGCATATCTTTTTCTTAATTTTTTGATATTTTAGGCTATGTAGTTTGTCTTCAAGTTTTTCCAAATTGTCATAAATCTCCAAAAAAGTTTCCAATATTTGTATTTTTTTAAATCCACATATAAGTGGACCCACATAGTCGAAACCTGTGTTGTTCAGGGGCCAATTATATTGTGAAAATATATTTTGGAAAATAGGAAAATCTTAAATGTATTTGGACAAACGTGTTCAACTGGTCTGCATTGCTTGATAGTTATTTTTGTAGACACAAATTACTTCACATATTGTTTTAAGTGGAAATTATTATAAAATTACTATACCTACTTCTTTCTTCAAGATAAACTTCTGGACATCAAAATATCTTTTTAAATAAGGATATCTTTGTTTACAGCACACAGATAGTATTAGACATTTAGCAAATAAAATATACAACACCAAGCTTAACTTAAATTTCAAATAAATAACAGATAATATTTTAGAGTAAGTATATCTCAAAGGAACATCTAACTAGGCATTCCTTATTTTACCTGATAAACATACACGTAAGTCTTGTGCTAGGTACTAGGGATAAAAAGCAGAACAAGATAGACACAATCTCTGTCTTAATAAACTATATATTCCGAAATGGCTTGAAAAAAATACAAAGACAATAAAATATTTATAGATATTTTTTAAATGAAAGAGATTCTGTATATCCCATATTAAGGGTTCCATCATGGTTGATTGAAATAGACATGGTTATGCGATTCTCTGCAACCAACAAAGCCTGTAGGTTTTGTCTCCTATTTTGATGTTTGACAATGAAGCTAAAATAACAGCATTTCTACACAGTTTCTTTACACCTCTCATGATCTAGTTCCAAAAAGGGGATTGATCCTTACAGGTGATTTTGGAATAGGTGAGCTGTTATTATTATACATATTCTTTCATTTTAACATAATTCTCATATACAGGTTACTACATGGGTTTTGTCAAGGAGCTGTCAGTGAAGTTTGAAATAGGGATTAAATATTAAGATGGGTTTTAAAATTTTAATTAGATTACTTATTTGAAGAAGGTGTTTAAAGTATTCCATACCAGCAGCTATAAGTATATGCTAAATGAAAATAAATTCAAATGAGAAAGAAACTAAAAAAATGTCCTGTTTAGGTACACTATTCACAAGTTATAATGGAAAGTATCTTTTCATTGACTACAAAAAAAAAATCTGTAAGCATTAATGCACAAATCTCATTCAGAGTTGGAGTTATATCTGGAATATACTCTCAAAATCACAAATATACGGAGAACTCAATATTCTCTCTGCTAATAGCTTGTAATTATGTCTCTT
>NW_022436974.1:4336122-4378663 GCF_009761245.1 Sapajus apella | reverse complement strand
ATATTCTCTCTGCTAATAGCTTGTAATTATGTCTCTTACTTTTTACAAAAGTAATTCTCATATAATCTCAAGAGAAAAATGCCTTCAATGACAATTTTTAGGCTTCCCTTTTGTCATCTTGCTTAGATTTCTAAATCATAGTTACAAACAGCTTTTTTTTTTTTTTTAAGTCATCACATATTTGATCTCTTGGCAGTTTGTCTGCAATTGAGCATGCTGGTGCCAGACTTCTCAAAACTTTCAGGGCTAGACAATATATATTAGCATCTAGGAATTTTGCCACTGACTTGATGGCATGAGGAAGGAGATGAGAAATCAGAGACACACAGTAGATACAATTGAGTTGATGCTTTTTAATTACCCTGTATCTTTGCTGGGTAATGCGTTCTGTATTTCAATCATCTTGAGTGCAATGCCTTCTAGGTGGTATACTGTAGATGAAACCCAAAGCACCCTGTTTATTTTATATCCTGATTGTTGGAAGTGTATTTGTAGATCAAGCAGTTTGTTTATTCCCATTTTCTTCTTGGTAAAGGAGGTAGAGAACTTGGTCAGAGCTTTATAGATGATAAACTAGATATTTTTTAAGATTAAAAATAATATTAGAACTCAACTTCCCCCTTCCTTGTTTTGCCTATTTACCTTCTCCAAATACTAAAGAAAAAATTAGGGAGAAAAAAATAGAAAAAGAAATTAGAGAGTAGTTTACAAGGCCCAGATGTGTACATATGCATTTAGCTAGTAAACATTAGAAAATGCATGAAGATGAGCAGAGTGGAAGGGAATACAAAAGCAAGGAAGAAAAATGTATAGAAAAGTGATAAGACAGAAAGAGGAGTTCCATAGATGTAAACCTGAATTTGAATTTGAATAGGATTAATTAATTAAAGCAAATGAGAGCATAACCGTGCTTTCCAAGATGGTGTATTTTATTTTCATAAAAGAAAAGAGATTTCACTGAACTGTGTGGGAAGAGGAGACATTCTGAATAAAATGAATTTCTAAGAATAGAATGCTGTTTGAACCACAGATGAGAACATAGAATACATTTTGACATATCTTGTATCAGCCTTCAGTTTAATAGTACTTCATGCACACATCTCCCTTTTCCTGGAAACAGATTAGAATATACTTATATTTTCCATTATTCCTTCCATTCTCTTTATTTTTCTGCAAAACACGTTTTATGCTTGGATCAGGTTATGTTCATAGATATGCATTTATAGCAAGCTGTGAGCAGTATCCTGAGTATATGTTCTCTGCAGGATGCCAAGCTATCAGGTTCTCTTAAAACTGGCTATGTTGGATTTATTGGAATAAAATAGAAAACAAAAATATAAAGAGACTATTTATATGCAATGGCCAAAATGTCTGTGGTTCAAATATATATACATATACATACATATATATGCATATGCATATATGAATATTATATATATTTACAGATATTATATATACATATACATAAATAGGCAGATTCATTTATTATTAAATAAAACATTTAAGAAAGGTTACAATAGGAGTGACAGCTGGTAACAGCTACATGCCAGACCATATGTCTTTTGCTATATGTACATCATTTCATTTAGTCCTTTCAAAAACCTTATGAGTTAGACTTTACTAATAATCCTTCTGTAAAGATGAAGAAACCAATGCTTACATAGGTTAAGTAACTTTTCTACAGTTCCACAGCTAGGCAGGGATGGAGAAAATATTTGCTCTAAAAAGATTTGTAGCAAAGAGAATATATATCTTTTCCACAATAAAGAAAAACAAATAAAAAGTGGGTGATAGAGGACATATCAGATATTAAATTGATAGAAAGATACTAGTAATGATTTTAGCCAAATGGCCAAAACAATAAAATCCTGTCATTTGCAGCAACGTGGATGAAATTGGAGATCATTATGTTTGGTAAAACAAGCCAGAAACAGAAAGACAAATATCACATGTTCTCACTCATATGTGAGAGCTAAAAAAGTAGATCTCAGGGAGACAGAGAGTAGAATGGTGTTCACCAGAGTCTGGGAAAGGGCAGGAGGAGCGGTGATTAACAGAACATGGCTAAGGAGTACAAAAATACAGCTAGACAGAAAAACCAAGTTCGAGTACTTGATAGTACAGTAGAAAATACATTGTTAACAATAACATATTCTATTCTCAAAATAACTAGAAGAATTATAATGTTCCCAACACAGAGAAAAAATGTGTTTGAGGTGATAAATATTCCAATTACCTCTATTGGATCACTACATATTGTATACAGGTATTAAAATATCATCTGTACACCAAAAATATGTACAGCTATTATCAATAAAATTTACAAAAAGAAAAGTTTACACTTAATTTTATTCAGACTAGGTAGATACTCCTTAATTCTATTCTAAAACTGACTATTGTCAACAATCTGAGAGAAACATAATTACCTACATCCTTCAGTTATGTGCATGCCACTTTGAGAAGTCAACTTTGAGAAAGGAGAATTGACTAGAGTTCCAGTGTGTTTATTTCCTTAATATCCAAAAACCTCACTAAAATATTGTTACATGTTATTTGTTTTCAAACCACTCTGTCCTAAGAAAGATATGTTAGATTCCTCATTATCTCAGAATGTGGCCTTATTTGCAGAGAAGTTCTTCACAGAGGTAACCAAGGTAAAATAAAGTGATGATGAACAGGATATACTACCTGCAATATGGCACCTTAACATATTGGATATTTTAAGATAAAGAATTTGAGCCATGGCATATGCAAAAAATATTTTTTGACCTTACCCTGAAGCAGCCTATAAAATCTATTAATAGAACTTTCTGTCCTTATCCTAAAGCAGTCAGTACAAGAGGACCCTAACTACAGATGTGACTCCCTTAGACCTAGAGAAAAGGAGTATACTTGCTCCTGAAGATGAAGGGACAGAGGAGACTGAAAAGAAATCTACATTTAGCAGCTAATACATTGCTAAATTTCCCCAGTATATTAGCACTAGCTCACATTCTTTGCCTTACTATATTTATTGCCATTTGTATCAACCTACAATAAAAACACACAGGTTTAACTGTTTCTTTGGGTCTGCATTGCTTATTAGGCCTACCATGTCACATAAAGATTAAATTCCAAAAACCTCACTAAAATATAAATTTGCATGTTTTTGTTGTGTTAATCTGTCTTTTTGTCACAGGGCCCTAGACAATGAACCTAAGACAGAAAGGAAAATGAACGTAAGATTGTAGAAAGAAAAACATATATATATATTTATTTTCGACATGGAGTTTTGCTCTGTTGCCCAGGCTGGAATGAAGTGTCACAATCTTGGCTCACTGCAACCTCCGCCTCCTAGGTTCAAACAATTCTCCCATCTCAGTCTCCCAAGTAGCTAGGACTATAGGTGTGCACCACCACACCAGGCTAATTTTTGGATGTTTTATAGAGATGGGGTTTCACCATGTTGGCCAGACTAGTCTCAAACTCCTGGCCTCAAGTGATCTACCCATCTTGGCCTCCCAAAGTGCTGGGATTACAGGTGTGAGCCCTGCATCCTGCCAGAAAAAAATATTTTTCATCCCCTAGAGGTCATTAGGGTGGGCCCTAACACAATATGACTGGCATTCTTGTAGCAAGAGGGAATGTGGAAACTGAGACACATGTGCACGTAGGGAACCCAATGTGAAGACCCACAGAGAACACCACCATCTACAAGCCAAAGAGAGAGACCTAGAACAGATCCTTCCCTAAAAGCCCTTGGAAGGAAGTAACCCCGCTGACAACTTATCTAAACTGGTAGACTCCAGGACTGTGAGACAAGACATTTCCATTGTTTAAACTGCTCAGTTTTTGGTCTTCATTACTGGCAGCCTTAGCAAATGAATGCAAATGCAAGTTTAATTTGATTACTTTGTATCATTTTTATATATGCTCATGTCTCCTCTAGATACATAGGTTTATCTTTATTTCATAGTCAAATTTTCAATTTAATTTAGAAGTTTCTTTTGGGCTATGATCTTCCAATACAATTCCATAAGCCTTGATTTTCCTTAGATTACTCAAAAGATTTGATATACTGATTTATACTTATGTTTCAATAATCTGATAAATTAATATTTATTTGCCTATTTGAATATGACCTTGGAAAGAACAAAGTTGAAGCATGCACACTTACTTGACACTTGAATTGAATGTTTGTAAGGTGATTCAGCCAGTTACTGCCCTAATATAAACATTCAATGCCTTCACATTTTCTCTATGCTTACCTTTTTCTCTAAAATAATTTTACACTGTTCTTCCCTGTCTATCTACTTAAAAGTTCATCTAACACATTTATTTTTCTTTCTTAAACATAAATTATGTTTAAAGGGTTTGGGAATATAAGGATAAGTGGTAGAAACAATCATTAAGTACAAACTCAAGAAATGGAGTGTGTTCTCATAGAATAATTTCCTATAGGTATCGCCAATTTGCAAAAACATCAAAGATAAGAAAGTTAGGCTTTCTGTATGTGAGATTCATACAAGTATTAAATAGTCTTTTTAGTTCATAATAATGCCTCACATTTTATAATTAGCTTTTATCGCTTGTTACATTTAAAACTTTTATCCTTTAACGACAATACTTAAATCATATGGGAATTCTAAAAAAAGAAATGAGCTCTGATTTTCTCTCTTATTTGCTTTTCCTTTCTGTGACTTAGTTTCTTCAACTCAATGATCAAAATCTATACCAGAGTGTTCTTTGTAATTGCATCAGGTTAAAGTCTAAAAGTCTTACAAATTTTTCATAGGTACATAAAATATTTACAAATATATCATAGGCCATTTAGCCTACCCAAAGTTAAGTTTAAAAGCTCATAAGTTTTAAAATCCTATATTTACTACTGTGGCAAAAGAATTTAATATATATATAAATCTTTCTTAAAGTTTTCTTTAATCATGTTCACTCTGTCTCAATGAAAAAGAATTATACCATTTTATAGACATATTTTTCTTATAAATAATGATAATATTTGCCATGGTTTGTATGTCAGACTTTTAAAAATATGCTTATTTAACATTACTTTGATAGTTGCTTGAAGGGAAAATAATAGCTCATAGTTTTCTTTAGATGATAAGACTTTGATCAGTTTCTTTGTTGTTGGTCTAAGTGGCTGCATTTGGTCCCCAGAAAAATTTTCATGCATATCAGATAACCAGACAGTTTTTCTACCCATTAAGATATTGTGTTTTTCCTTCCTTAATTTCTTGTAACAAGGCTATTTTTCAGTGTATTGAATTTTTTTAAATCATGGAGAAATACATGCTCTATTACTTCTTTACAAAGTCATTTGCATATAAATGAGCTCCCCCTCCTATCTCTGTCTATTGTCTTCATTCTGCAAACATTTGCATATTTGAACAAGTCCTTCAGAGCACAGATTAAGTTCCAGCACAAAAAAGTATTTGCAATACTGCCTTTTGGGAAATGGCAACACAATGCTACTACCTATTTACTGCGTTCCTATTCTTCACTGTCAGAGATTATACCTACTAAGAACAACCCAAAAAAAAATCAAAATTGAAGAAATAAAACAGATTCAGAATATGAGAATAAATAAGAAGGACTCAAGAGCTTGTACCACAGACATATATCTTCTGTCTTTATTATTAACTCATCTGCTGGGAGGTTGAATCATTCTATTTGATTCTCTACTTTGTAATCAAATTAGCTGAATAATAGATCAGCCTTTTACTTTTCTTAACTAGTACAGATTCAACAAAGTTCAACTTTCCAGAAGTTACCAATTGTATTTTTGGGTATTTGTACTGTGCTTTTGATTGCCACCGTGATTCTAACTACCCTACACTGAGTATTTATTACCAAAAAAAAAAAAAAAAAGAAAAGAAAAACTTAGGCATGGTGCTGTGGCTCAAGCCTGTAATCCAGCAATATGTGAGGCCAAGGTGGGTGGATCACCTGAGGTCAGGAGTTTGAATACAGCCTGGCCAACATGGTGGAACCCCGTCTCTACTAAAAATCAAAAATTAGCTGGGCTTAATGGCAGGTGCATATACTCCCAGCTACTTGGGAGGCTGAGGCACGAGAATTGTTTGAACCAGGGAGATGAAGATTGCAGTGAGCTGAGATCACGCCACTGCACTCCAGCCTGGGTGACAGAGTAAGAATCTGCTTATAAATAAATAAATAAACAAACTCAACTAACAGTTTACTATTAAAAATTCTGTTGATTCCATTATTTTACTTTCATTCATCTACTTATATATTTATACCATTATTTTAATTATGATATAGTTTCTGATTCAAAATTTTTTGTTTTATATACATTTTTAAATTACAAGATTAAAAGATACAAATTCTAAGATGTAAAAAAATACAAAGGACATGAAAGGAGTTAAGCTTTACCCTATGCACTCAGGCCTCATCCCGTTTTCTGACTATTGATGATTTAGGGATCCTGATGGTTAACACTGAGTGTCAAAATGATTGGATTGGAGAATGCAAAGTATTTTTCCCCATTGTGTCTGTGAGGGTGTTGTCAAAGGAGATTAACACTTAAGTCAGTGGACTGGGAGAGGCAGACCCACCCTCAAACTGGGAGGGCACCATCTAATCAGCTGCCAGCAGGGGCAGAATAAAAGCAGGCAGAAGAATGTAGAACGATTAGACTGGTTAAATCTTCTGGCCAACATTATCCTCCCATCCTGGATGCTTCCTGCCCTTGAACATTGTACTCCAAGTTCTTCAGCTTTTCGATGCTTAGACCTATACCAGTGGTTTGCCAGGGGCTCTTGGGCCTTCAGCCACAGGCTAACGGGTCAACTGTCAGCTTCCCTACTTCGAGGTTTTGAGACAGGGACTGGCTTCCTTGCTCCTTAGCATGCAAATGGCCTTATTACACTTATTCACCCTTTTACACTCCTTAATAAACTCCCCTTTATATATACATCTATCTTCTAAGTTCTGTCCCTCTAGAGAACCCTAACTAATATATCAGGGATATATTCACAAGCTCCGTATTCCCACCCAAAAAAGCACAACAAATGCTGTCATTTGTAAAAAGGTCACATTCTCCTCATTATAAGACCCAACCCAAAATGGGCACAAATAACAACATGAACATACATATATACAGGCACAGATACACACACACACAGAGACAGAAAAACACACAGAAACAAGCCTCTTCTCTAGACAGCATTCTCATTTTGCCTCTAAACCCATTTTGCCTCTCACCAGCTATGATCACAAATAATTTTTGAAAATATTCTATTGGCTAGTTTTAAAATTACCCAAAGATTGATTGATTGATTGATCAATTTAGATAATACAGAATATTCTTTATAAACATGCATAAACTCTCTTCCACGTCTTCTAGATTGGGTTAAATACACAATTTTTGGTATAGGCTATTCTCCTTTGGTGCGTTCTATCCGTTATTTCCTTCAGAAGAGACTGATAACTTTGCTTCTATGAAATTAATGTTCTGATATTTTATTCTAGCAATTGCCTTCTCAAGGTTTATAAGTACTCCTTGATCACACTAGTGATTAAAATGATGTCACTCCTCTAGGTTACCGCTTATCTGTGAGTATATGCAGTCTGCACATGAAGTGAAATAGACAAAAGTGAAATAGAAGAAATAGTTCATAAAGATAGCTTGTACTGAAATTTCAGGAGGTTTGACTTGTATTTCTTTCCCATTGCACTGAAAATAAAATATGATTTGGGGAATACTGAGGTAACTTTCTACCTTTCAGAGAAGTAAGGGGATTATAAATTGTCCCATACTTCCTGGAAAATCATTTGACACTGTATAAAAGGTAACAACCATATATTCTGAAAAAGGACTATCACTTCTGGCTTTATAGCCCAATATAATAATTATAAATTCAAAGACTCATGAACAAAGATTTTTTTGCTACATCGTTTGCCATCTATATGACCATCAATTGATCCTGCTTAGATAAATTATGATATATCTTATGAAACATTCAGTCAATATCATAGTGTTTATTTTGAGAAACACAATAAGAGAAATACCTTCTAAACTGGGCTAAGCCAAATTTGTCTTAAGCAACTCAAATTATTTTGCCAGTTTTAGTAGCTTCCAGTAGCTTTTGGTAAGGGAAAGCTGCTCCTCCAGAATCATCCCATTAAAAGTTTTAATGAAAGCAAATCTCTGGCCATTTTCTGCCACACATGTTGATGTGCTTTTGTTTGTTCTTGTTGTTTTCTGAGTCAGAGTCTCCAGGTCTCAAACTCCTCATCTTAAGTGACCTTCCCACCGTGGCATCCCAAAGTGCTGGGGATTACAAGAGTGAGCTACCACACCTGATCTGCTGACTTTCCTTTTAAGCATTAATTTAATAAGAGAGTGACATAAAATGTTGTGTAAGATCTCTGCCATTTTTGGAGTTCTCAAAACATCATCTATTGAAGATTTCCCTGATGCAAATGGGACCATATTCCAGCTACACTATTCATCTAACCATATTTAGTAGGAATTTGTTACTAAGATTCTCAGAAGAAGGATTAGAATATTGACCATTTAAAGATCAAGCCTATGGAGCTTTACCACCATTACATGATAAAGTGCATCTTAAATTTTTATACCATGCTAACGTAAAGACGAAGAAGCAGCTCTACAATATTCTACATAATTCATTTGTCATTCATATCATTTCTAATAACTTTTTTGCCAATTAACTAGTTTTGCCAACAAAAACTTAATTCTTTAATAGATTATACAAAGCCCCTGGTGCAGATGGGGGATAGAGATAGCTAAATTACTCACTGTAGCAGCCTCTGTAATGTGGTCTTTCTGATAAATGTTAGTTTACCATTCCTGGAGTGTGAATTACTGATTTTGAAACTAACAGATCCTGGAGCATAGCTTACATATTGTGAAGAATTCTAAAATACATTCAAAATATACACAACACTGCATTTAAAAACTTAATGAAAATCATATACTATGATTTGACACTGAAAATACACCAAAATGTGAACAATGTTAGATAAGTGAGTTTTATTTTTCACCTTATAGATATATATTATTTATTTTTTGAAATCCCTTAAAATACTATAAAATAACTAGGGAAACAAGAAATTATATTACTTAAACCCAAAATGCATAGATTAAGGGAAGATGATCTTCTGAACTGTGTTCAAGGCAAACAGGAGGCCTCCATCCTGATCCTTCAAATTTGTACATAGGGGTCCACTAAGTCAGGATTATTGCATTAACTATGCTTTCCGGCCAAGTGCCATAGCTAATGCCTGTAATCGCAGCACTTTGGGAGGCTTAGGCGAGCAGAACACTTAGAGCCAGGAGTTCAAGACCAGCCTGAACAACATGGGGAAACACCATCTCCGCTAAAAAATACAAAAAGTAGCTGGATCTGGTGGCGTGAGCCTGTAATCCCTGCTTCTTAGGAGGCCGAGGCAGAAGAATTGCTTGAACCTGGGACGCGGAGGCTGCAGTGAGCTGAGATCGTGCCACTGCACTCCAGCCTGGGGGTCAGAGTGAGACTCTGTCTCAAAAAAAAAAAAAAAAAGAAAAAATAATTACTATTTGTTAGTTATTAGCTATTTATTAGTTAGCCTTCAATTTGTAAATAGACGACTCTCAACATCTCTTGTAAAGTATTTTTATTTGATTCTTTGATTGTTTCTTTCTTTAAAGGAGAATAGTTAGACCGCAAAGGCAAACTAATTAATAATAAGAGGCTTAACTCTCCCCATTGAAAATAAAAGAATTTCCTGCCTTTCTTTTTCTTAAAAACTTGTAATTTTTTTTTTTTTTTAGAAAACATGAACTTTTAAGTTTTTTAACTATGTCTCTGAAATGTATGGAAATCCTCCTAAAAGCTATATATGCCTTTTGCAGCCTTGTAAGGCAAGACTCTCTTTCTCACCGAACTGGGAATCCTTTCTTTGCAATGCAAACAGCCAAAGAGATAATGCCACTATTTCCTTGTTTCAGTGTGAGGATAGGCACCTACCTGTGGCTTCTGGCTCCAACTGGCAAAACTATCTTCTTTCAAAAAGATTTGAGCAGTTTATTTTTCCTTTGTATAAAGCCAATTAACTAACACAAATAATCACCCCGATTGCCAAGTGAATTTAGGATAAATTATGTGTGACAAATGGTGGTGTCAAGTCCTTTTACTTGAGGACTACTTACTGCTTATCTTGAGAATATGTATGTAATGAATTTTATCTGTTTGGCTATATAAAAAGGTAAGAGATTTTCTGCCTTTGCAACCCTTTAGCAGACTTCCTGTGATGCATATTATGTTCTTCCTTAATACTGCTTCAACAATAAGACTGTACTATTTTCTTTTTTTTTTTTTTAACCTTATGGAGATGTTCTGGGTAAGGAGGGGGTTTTGTTTTTAATTATTTTTCCCCAACTGCACATATCTTCAAAAATTTGTTAACATGTTTTTAAATCTATCATTTTATAGGAATCATTTCTTTTAAAGAAATCATCAGTTTAAATATATTTGTTCCAAAATCTGCATTTTTGTCTTATTTTTGAAAAGTTTTTTTTTTAACCTGTATGTGTGTGTCTGTGTATTTAAAAGATTTACAAAGTTTGCAAAGCAAAATATAAAAGAATAGAAAGAAGGACATAAAAGGAGTTAAGCTCTGCCCTCTGTACACTTCACACTCAGCATCTCTACTTCTCTGAGATAACCAAGGCACCCAATTGGCATTTTTTTTTTCACACCCTTCTCCATGTAGATTTATAATTCCATATATAATTCCATATAAAAACATCATTGCCAGCTATGTACTACTAGGTTAGGAACAGATGATTTTGGAGTGCCATGAGTGTAAGATGTAATTTGATAGGGTAAATGTCCATGGCTCCTCATCCTTGTTCTTGGGTATGGGGCTTTTAATAATGTCAAAGAAAAATCGCACCAAATGAAGTTAAACAGGAAGAAAGACTTTTTAATCAAGACTAGTGTAATAGGGGTTACATCTAGTACAATAGGGGAGAAGATGAAATTCAACTCTGTTGAAGCAAAAGGCCAGAGAGTTTATAAGCATTCAGATATGTTGATAGAAAAGTCTGGGAGGATGTTAAGGGAGAGGCTGGTAAACATAATTAGCCCATGGATGTTTTCTACTTGGCATTTAACAAAGTTAGGCTTCTACCTTCTCACACAGGCTGGCATACAGGGACCCTCTCTTTCTTGATGAATTATATTTCAAAGAAATAGCTCCCAGGTTCTTGAGAAAGAAATTTCTGTGTTGTAAAACTGGCAAGAGGTTGGAAGAAGATTTACATCTCGAAGGGGTGGAGAAAGAACTTAAATTGCAAGTTTTCTAAAGTAAATGCTCTAAGAAAACAGAGATTAGGTGCCAATAGTAGGGAAGAAATGTATCTATTGTTTAGTCAAGCTGAGGGGAATATAAAGGCCATCTAGGTTAATAGTTAATAACCTGGTTAGAGCTGTTAAATGACCTGGTAGAAAAATATAAAATTCCAACAGGCATCAGGTGGCAAGTGTAGTAACATGCTTAGCCCTTCCCAAAACAATCAACAGATAGTTGTTCAGGATAAAATATCAAGGGAATTCTGTATGTGGGTAGCTTTTGCTGAAATAAATGCATTAATACGTATACTAAGCTAGGCCCTGACATATTCTATTCTACATAACCATTTTAAATAGCTGAACACTTAATTTCACTGTGATCAGTCTATTGTTTCACCATCTTATTGACTGGAAATAGAAGCCAATTACATTTTTTCTAGCTATCATTTCAGGAACTATAACAAAACTGAAATATCAATAAATATTGATACAACTTAGTTCAGTCAGCATAGTCCAATGTTCTTATAACTTCCACTTCTTTTTGACAGTTTTTCACAAATGTAGTTTAAGTAGGCTGTATATTTCCCAGTTTCCTCCAACCTTTAACCATATTTCTTCCTAATTAATTTATCAATAACTCACCTCATCTACTGACAGTTCCATAAACTTATACCATGTTTAGAATATTTCTAATCGTAGACATGCCTAATTGTTTTTAACATTGATTTTCTGAAAATAAAAATTAGTAATCATACATGAATATCATTTCTCCTATAAATATCACCTGTTGATGGTCAACTGCATAAATCACACAGGAATAAGGGTACATTAAGTCTTCAAATACAGTAGTAAATCATAATGAGGATAATACTTTCCCTTTTAACTTATTTGTTTTGCTCTGTTTGTACAATACACAGAAAATTGCTCAGCTTGTGGTCTACAGCCAGCAATTAACACCAATTAGCAGCTGTTAAAATGGGTAATCGCCTGTTGTTATCTTCATGTGGCTTAATTCAAATGCTAATTGCTCTCTGAGCCCTGATCATAAACCTATCACATCCAGTATAATCTGCAGACAATTTGAAGTAAAATAACTATAACATTTTTTATGGTGGGGGGAACGACAGTGATAGTGGGAGAAAGAAATATTGAAGATATTTTAAAATTTGAACCATGATAAAATGCAATGGGGCAAATTTCAAAGGGATTTAGTATTCATGAGGTACTACAGTTCCATCATGTAGAATTGTGTTGTCCATTATGGTAACTATTTGTCATACATGGCTATTGAACACATAAAATAAACGTAGCCCAAATTTAAATGTATCGTAAATGTAAAATATACACCATATTTCAAACATGTATTACTAAAAAAAAATGTGAAATATCTCACTGATAATTTTTATACTGATTGCATGTTGAAATAACATTTTGGATACACTAGGTTAAATAAAAGATAGTATTATCATTAATTTTATTTATTTCTTTTATTTTTTAATGTGGCTACTAAAAAACTAAAAATTATATGACTTACATTGCACTTCTATTACATAGAACTGAACTAGTGTATGGACAATTCCTAAAGTACCTGGAAGGAACAGAAACAACCCTCTTGCCTTTTCAGTTATATAACTTCCACTTTGTGTAGGCAAGCATAAAACATGAGAATTAATAAGTTCATATATCCCAATTAATGACTTTAGAAAATTGACATAATTGTCTTTTCAAAATTTAACTCTAACTTTTAAAAATTAAGCTAAAATGTAATTTCCAAAACCAAACAAACTTTTAAAATGTAAAGAAAAACTGAAATGGAAATATCACTGGAAGAAGTAAAGCAGGCTACAATTAATCAATTATTGAATAAATGGAAGGAAACAACATGCATTTTTAAAGTTAGTTTTAATAAAATACATTTGATTATGTGCACTTTGGAGCCTTCACCAGGCAGTGGGAAGCAACAGTTCCATCTGTGTGCAATTTCAGATGAATGCAATTTCTACCCCACCCACTTTGGCTCCATGGCTAATGAGAAAATGGAATGTGTTTGGTCTAAATAGCCTTGTTTGAATATAACACTATTGATTTCCTTATGACTCAGTCTCATTTTAGTGTCTTGAGAGACAAGAGGTCTTATTGGATGAGACAAAAAGTCGAGGTCCTGATCATTTGTGATCATTAAGCATCCCAAGGCACATTTTGCTAGACAGCAGGATGGTGAGATTTTGCTCTGACCCAGTTCCAGTGTAAGTCAAAATAATCTAGTCACCTAAATTCTCCACGTATGTTCAACAAGGTTTCTTCTCAACCTTCATGCCACAAGCTGCAAATTTTGGCTATTTTTTCTATTAAACTGCTGCCAACTTTCACTTCATAGTCCCTACTTTTGAGTAAACTGAAAATTTACAAAATACAAAACTTACAACAGGCATGGTGGTTTACCCATGTAATCCTAGAACATTGGGAAAGTAAGGTTAGGAGGATCACTTGAGCCTAGGAGATAAAGGCTGCAGTGATCTGTGATCATGCCACTGCACTATAGCAGGGGCAACGGAGTGAGATCCCATCTCTTAAAAAACAACAAAAAACATCTTGTGTCACAGAACCATTGTTATTATGTAGTGAATTACAATATATAGTATAGTAGTATAATACTATATGATATATTTGATGATTTTTTTTTTTTAACTTTAGAGACAGGGTCTTGTTCTGTCACCCAGACTGGAGTACAATGGCATGATCACAGCTCACTGCAGCTTGAACTCCTGGCCTCAAGCAATCCTCCCACCTCAATCTCCCAAGTAGCTGGGAACACGGGCATGCACTGCCATGCCAGGCTAACTTCTTTATTTTTTGTAGCAACAGGATCTCACTAAATTACCTAGGCTTGTCTTGAACTCCAGGGCTCAAGTAATCCTCTTGCCTTGTCCTCCCAAAGTGCTGGTATTACACGCATGAGCAACCACACCCAGCCCCAAAGATATTCTTTAGAAATATAGAAATACACGTCTGCATATGATGGTCTATATTATTACTAAATTTTTAAAAACAGCAGTTTACTTCAGCAAACACACATGGTGTGCCTACTACTAAAATATGTTATATTAGACAGTAGGGATACAAACAACCAAAACTGATCACTATTTTCAAGAAGCTAAAGGTCATGTGGACGAGATAGGAAACAGATATTTGAGATATCAAATGGTAAATGTTTGAGATATTTGAGATATCAAATGGTAAATGTTACAAAGTTATAATGAAGAAAACAAAGAGGATCATTTCCTAATCCACAGGCGATAACAGCAGGAAGAATGACCATATAAAATAGCCATATGTTTGATATTTGGCATTATATAAAAAGGAAGAATATGAATAGAAATTAAACAGTGGTGGAGGAGTGGAGAACATGAACACAGAGGAAATCATATCAATAAAATCAAGGAGGCTTGACTTTGGGTGACATGTGCAAGAAATTCTCAGTAGGTTTAATTTAAGAAGTAATGTGGACTGCAGAGTAATATAAAGAGGTTGGGAAGAAGTGGGCCATGGAAGGCTTTGATTTTATACAGTTTTTCTTTGTGTCTCTATTGATTGCTTGCATTAGTGTCACCTTAGGGTCTTATTAAAATATAGTTTCTTGACCCACTCCCCTAAAAATCTGGGTGTCAGGGCTGTAGTCTATATCAGGCTCTTCAGGTGAAGCCTAGCAGTTTCAGAAAGAAGTTTATGAGTAATGAGAACTATCAGAGCAGTTAAGAGTGGGGAACCTCTCATGAACAGATGTTGGACTTGTGGCATAGATAGATTACTCTGACAATTACAGAAAGATAGTTTTGAAAAAGGGAAAGACTACCTGAAGTTATCTATAAGACTAGCTAGAAGTGAAAGACTAAAGCTAAAAGTAAAACATGCTTGTAGGGAATTTACTCATTGCAGTATATAACCCCAACTTTTGCAAGGAAGAAACAACAACCCAAAACAGGGCCCAAAAACAACGTTAGTTTTTCTTACGTTCTAATATATAATTTGCACCCAGTGCTACACCAGGATTTTTAGAAAAAGATAGGCATTGGAGAAATGTCATTGTCCCTTTTCTTCCACTTTAACTCAAAAAGACAATATGTAAAGTTAAACCAAAAATAGCATGTGTACCAAAATTTAAAATATTTTATAAATTTTGTGATTGTGTATTTATGAATAAATTTATTCATTCTGATTTTTCAAAATGTAATGTCCCTTCTTGGATATGCCAACAGCACATATTTTATGTGCTTATTGGGTAATTCAGAACTGTTTATACAATATTCCTGACATTTAAAAAAATGCTTTCAAAAGATTTGATTACATTTTTTCCATCTTGTGTATTTAAACATGAGATTTGAAGGCTATTCACAAGTACAATAGTAAATTTATTTTCTCATGGGAGAAAGAAACCAAGAGAAACGAAATCTATAAGAAAATATGCTTAGTTGTTAAATGAGATCAAGCCAGGAAATTATGAGATTCTGGAGACAAAGAAGCAGATATGAATAGATAGGTGCTTGGAAGTTGAGAACCTGTGGTTTATATGTGATATGTTGAAAAACCAAGGCAGACACATAGGAAGAGGAATGGCTGCTCTCAGGAGATTTTGAAAAACCTGACTTAAGTGAGCCAGAATTGGAGGGAAGATATAAAAAATAAAGTTAATGCAAAGGAGTAACCACAGCTCTATATGATTATATGGTGAGTCATAAGGTATCGCTAACTACAAAGCAAAGGCTTGGAATATGCCCATAATGTTTGTTAAGTATTGAATACTATGCGTCAAGCATAAAGCTGAATAGATTATAATTCTTATTTTTACTGAAATCTCACAGCAACTTTGATATTCAGTAATCTAACCTTAATCACAAACCAAGGAAGTAGCAAAGCCTTTATATAAGCCCTGGCTCATCTTCTCCAAGGTTCATGCTTTCAGTCATTATTCTCTATCGCCTCTCCAGTGGTAACAGCTCCCAACAGAAGTGAATTTGAATCTTCCAGGAAAGTAGAATAAAGGGCAAAGCTTAGGGGCATAAAAGAAAACTGTGTTTAGCATTTAACTTAGATTATCTCATTTAATTTTCACAAGAATATTAAGAGTTAGACTATATGCATATTTAAAAAATGTGGAAACTGATGCAAAACCAGTAAATATTATTTGCCAAAGCAACCCTACACAGACACTAAGTGACAGAACCAGGGTGCAAGGTCAGCCATTCTGACTCCCCTGCTCACATACATACTGTCTTTATAGTGCAACATAATTTAAATAGTAAAATCATCAAGTCCCAGGGAAATGCTAGGTTTAATGAAAAGTGACAAGGTTGGGGGAAATGAGAGACATCCCACATCTGTACAGACAGAGGTACATATGTGAGGGCTGAGAGGTAATCACATTACCATATTCTCTCTCCATCCATTCACTTAAACAATGGATTCAGTATATGTATTAGTTTGCTATGGCTGTATTATAGACCAAATGTTTGTGTACCCATCAAAAAATTATGCCTGAATTTAATCTCCCAATTTCTATTGTGTTTCTTAAAATTCTTTCAGAGTTTACCCATTATCCAATTCCAAACCACTTCCATGTTTTTAGGCATTTGTTATAGTAGCACAGGTCTTAGTACCAAAATATTTATTGCAAGGAGCTGGCTTACGTGACTGCAGCAGCTGGCTAGGTGAGTTAAAAATCTATAGGGCAGGCTACGAGAAAAGGCAGGCTAGAACTCAAGCAAAAGCTGAAGCTGCAATCCACAGGTTATATTTCTTTCCTTCAGGATGTGTTAATTTTGCTTTTAAGGCTTGTCAAATGTTTTAATAAGGTTCACCTATATTATCTAAAATAATCTTTTTTAATTTAAGTAAACTGATTATAGACTTTAATCACATCTATGTAAAATATATTCATAGTAACGTCTAGATTAATGTTCAGTTCAATAACTGAGAACTACTGTTTAGCCACAATGGCATATAACATGAACGATGACATTGTTTTCTAGTTTTAAGTTTTTTTATTCAAATGTTCCAGTCTTGGTGCTACAGAAGCTGGCAACCTGGAATAGCCAATGGGCACTATAGCAACAATAACAATAAACAACACATCTTCCCAGAACTTCTCCTTTATCTAGGACCAGAAAGTAGAAATTCAGCAAGGCAGGAACTTTTGGACATAACTCTTTTACCTTACCCAAGTTAAGCAAGGTGCAAAAAAAAAATCATAGGATCAACCTCAATCCTAAAAGCAAAGGCAGACGAAGACACTGTATTACTGAAAAACCAGGGATTCAGTCTCTCCCTGTCAGCCAGGGTAGTGTCAGTGAAGGCCTAGTGGGAAACTTGAAATCCAAGATCACCTAGCAGTTAGGAAGTAGCCCTCCCCAGCCAAGGGCATTAAAGGAAGCCTAATGCAGAACCTGAACTTTTACTTCCGTATAGCAGTGACAAGGAAGTCCCTCTTTTGCCCCATCTGAGTAATGTCAGAGGAGGCCTACTAAAATAGAAGATTTAAATAAGATCCAGTGTCTTTCAATATTATGCCACATTGTCCAGGATTCACCCAAAAGTCATTTATCTACCCAAACAGGTAAAATATTGACTTGAATGAGAAAATATAATGTACAAACGCTAACACTGGAATGGCAAAGATGTTAGAATGATATGATAAGAATCTTAAAGCAGGTGTCATAGAAAAGCTTTCACAGGAAATTATAAACATGCTTTAAATAAATAGAAAAATAGAAAGATTTGAAAAAAATAGATTTTTTAAAATTTAAATTTTAAAACAAAAATAAAATAACTAGAAATTACTCAACCTGAACAACAGAGAAAAAATATAAGCTGTAAAAAAGTGAGCTGGTCATTTGGGACCTGCAGAATCAAAACAAAAGAGCTAGCATTCATGTTTTTGGTGTCTTAGAAGGGGATGGGGCTTGATGTCCTGGAAAAGAATGGGGCTGAGAAAGCATTCAGAGAAATAAGGGCAATGATTTTCCAAATCTGGAAATTTGGAAAAAGGTACTAGACCTAAACAGGATAAACCCCAAACTATCCTCACAAAGAAACATCACAATCAAACTTCTGAAAAGTAAAGACAAAGAAAAATCTTCCAGGCAGTGAAAAAGAAATGATAATTTATCCTAATTAAAATTTCTCATCTGAAGCTATGGAGCCCAGAAGGAAGTGGCATGCCATTTTTCAAATTCTGGAAAAGCAACAATTGTCAAGTCAGAATTCTATATCCAGCAAAATGAGAAAGAAATAAAGACATATGCAGATAAAGAAAAACTAAGACAATTTTTTATGACCAGATCTACCTTGAAAAACTGTCTAAAGGAAGTTAATTAAATAGAAAGGGAAGATAAAATAAGAAATCTTGGGACATCTGGTGGAAAGATAGAAAAATAAAAGCAGCAAAAGCTTTTCTTTTTTTGAATTTTTAAAATCACTTTTAATGGTTTAAACAAAAAGTATAATATTTTCTGATGTTGGTCTAAACATGGGTGGAGAAAATATTTAAGACAGTTATATAACAAACTATATAGAATTAAGAGACTTAAGGTAACATGAGATTTTTATACTAAACCCAAACATAAACATAAAATGTGGGCATGAGCAGAATCTAGTAAGTTATGCATATGTAATGTAATGTCTATAAAAACTACCAAAATTTAAACAAGATGTACAAAAACACTATACAGGCATAGTAAATTATACTAAGAAATTGAAGTAACACAGAGGAAAAAAGCAAAAAAGGAAAAAAAATGGAGAAACAAAAAGCAGCAAATGAAGAAAATAAAATGCCAGATTTGTCCTAACTAACATAGAAATAATTCTATCAAAGGTAAAGGGCTAAATTCACTAATTAAAAGAAATAGACATAATGGATTTAAAACATAACCCAACTATATTCTAAGGCACTATGCTGACTAAAAATGCCAATCAAAAATGTTGTATACTATATGATTACATTTATATAACATTCTCAAAATGACAAAATTATATGTCGAACAAATTAGTGGTTGCTCATGCTTAAGGGTGGGTATACCTAATTCCCTAGTGCTAGCAGAAGATAAATCTTCCTGGTGACGGATAGTTCTAATCTTGATTCTGTTGGTGGTGACATAATGTGATAATATGGCACAAGACAATATATATGTATTGTCATTTCTGGTTTTGATGTTGTGCTATAGTCATACAAGTTATGGACACTAGGGGAAACTGGGTGAACAGTTCATGAGATTTTTCACTGGAGTAAAAGTATTTCAGTATTTCAGAGCTAGAAGAAATTTAACATATTTCTCAAAAAAATATGAGGACAGACATAATAGTTTCCATTCTTATATGTCATTTTATGTATAATTCTGTTCTTCAATAAAACATCTTGACCTTTAATTGGCAACTTCTCTCACTTTCCTGCCTGCTACCATAATGTATCAACTCTATATTCATCATACTATCAGATTTTGCTCCTGTGAAATTTCCTATAAAACAAAAATGACTTTGTAAAATAATAGTGCTTAATGCTCTGTCTGCCTTCATATGCGTGAAATATGTAAATCAGTTTTCTCAGATGACCACCACTTTCTTGGAGGATGTACAGTCATCGTTTCTCCTATAGTTTCCAAGTATTTAAGAAGTTGTAGTCTCATAAATTTTTTCTATGGGTTTATTTTCTCTGTGACAGAGTGTTAAAATTGAATTATTTATGTGTTGTTTCTACTGTGGTACCAATACAATGGATATAAGATACTCTAATATGCATAAAACAAAGCTTTTCTATATGTAGATTTTTCCAAAACAAATATTGGAGAATATGTTTAATGAATCTTACACTATACAGCTCTTTATATAGATAAAAGATAAAGAAAATGAGGTATATGTACACCATGAAGTACTATAAAAAAATAATAAGGTCAGGTCCTTTGCAGGGACATGGAGTGAGCTGAAGCCCATTATCCTTAGCAAAATAATACAGGAACAGAAAACCAAATATAACATGTTCTGTCTTATAAGTGGCAGAGGGGGACATACGCTATGGCATGTTAAAGGGTAGAGGGTGGGAGTAGGAGAGGATCAGGAAAAATAACAAATGAGTACAAGGCTTAATACTTAGATGATGAAATAATCTATACAACAAACCCCATGACAAATATTCATCTATTTAACAAAACTGCACATGGACCCCTGAACTTAGAATAAGAGTTTACAAAAAAGGCAAAAAAAAAAAAAAAAAAAAGATTTATTTGACACACAGATGCATACATACATAAAGAGATTTTTAAAATGAATGGATATTTTCTTGGAAATAGTTCATGCTGTGGGTTCATGATTCCCCCATTTGGGGTTGGGAATTTGGGGGTTATACCTCCTTCACCTTACTTCTAGAGAAAGTGAGCATTAGTAGGATCCATTGGAAAGTCATGCACTTCCCTATGGATAGAAGATATTCTGGTCTGTAGTCTCACTCTCAATGCAAAATTTATGGGGAGAAAGATAAGCTCACTGTAGGTTTTGTTTTTGTCTTGTTTCAATTTTTGATAGAATGTTTGTTCTCCTAAAAGTTGTCACATCAGACAATACATGAGTACATTCTATGAACACAAAAAAGAAAGAACGCCAGAGTGGGTCATCTTTGCCCCCTACAATATGCCTTTTGAGAGGTGCCAGAGACTCAGTAGAAGGAAGCTGATGGTGACAAGTGAATGTTTAGGTATTAAAGACAGAGCTACATTGACTATCCAGAAAAGACATATATCATGAAAGAAGTCCCCAGCTATGGACATATCTGAGGCCCGTGGATATGCCCAGAAAAGAAAATTCTTTTTCTTCCTTCTGTGGCAGTTTTAAGTATTTATCATACCCAGAGAGTACAAAGCCAGCATACACAGTAAGCTGAACATATTTTAAAGGAATGTGAGATCAAAATCAAGATGTGTTTTTATTATATCACAAGTATTTTTACCAAAGATTAGTCAAATAGACAGATTTTTCAAATACATATTGTTTGTAGTCCAAATGATCTTACAATTATTATTTTTTAATTTCTGAACTTTCCCCTAGCTTCTCCAAACACTTATATAAAGACCATTAATTATCCAGTGCAGTAGCTTAGATGAGAATAATTTTTCAGCTAATTAATAGTATCACTTTCTTTACACAAGTCTTTGAGTTTGAAGGAGAGAATCATTTCCTGTACAATGACTACAGTGTGGTCAAGAATTAAAAAAAAAAGACAAGAGATTTAGCCTTCAGATTGTGGCTTAAAAACAAAAAAGCAAAATGCCATTTCTGTGTCAGCTGAGTGTGCACAATAAAAGTTAAATTGAATGTGTTGAGGAGTATCAGACAACAATTTGGAAAGGCAGGTATATGAGGCAAGCTTGAAGAACTAGGAATACACCTAAATATGCTTATACATTATACCTATCTACAGAAATTACAACCATAATATCTCAATCAGGATGAATTTCTACAACAAAATAATTTATATAAATGTCAAAATATTTTTGCCTCACATAAAATATTTTTAGATTGCTAGAAATCATTTAAACAGTTTTTTACCTAGTAAAAAAAAAAAGATTTGTTTCAGAAGATAAAATTTAAAAGATGAAGATACAGATTCTAAAAATTTCTTAAAGAGTGTTTTCCCGATAGTAGCATATTCTTACTATTAAAATGTGAGAGCAGAAAAAAATTTGTATTTTAACTATTGAACAGTGTCATATTTTAACTTATTTTTAATGTTTTATAGTTGTTTTCCTTTATGTTAAACATTATTTTACAACATTTTTAAATTTGACAAGAGACTACAGATAGTTTCCTAGGTCATCACTCCTTATGGGACATTTTGATACAGGCATGCAATGCTTAATAATCACATCAGGAAAAATGGAGTATCCATCCTCTTGGAGTATCTAAATGTATCCTTTGTGTTACAATCATCCACATTTAATTATTTTAAATCATACAATTATATTCTTATTGGCTATAGTCAACCTGTTGTGCTAGCAAATACTAAGCCTTTTCCTTTCTGTATTTTTTATACCTGTTAACCATCCCCACTTCTCCACCTGGTCCCCCACTAACCTTACCAGCTTCCAGTAACCATCTTTCTACTCTCTATCTCCATGGATTCGACTGTTTTGAGTTTCACATCCCACAAATAAGTGAGAACATGCAATGCTTGTCCTTCTGTGGCTGACTTATTTCACTTAATATAATGACCTCCAGTTCCGTCCATTTACAACAACATGCAAATCTTGCTTCTAAATCTTGGCTATTGTGAACAGTGCTGAGACAAACATGGGAGTGCAGATATATCTTCAATGCTGATTTCGTTTCTTGGTGGTGGGGTACATACCCAACAGTGGAACTGCTGGATTATTAGGTAGTTCTATTTTTAGTTTAATGAGGCACCTCCAAACTATTCTCCATAGTGGTTGTACTAATTTACCTCCCCACCAATAGTGTACAAGGGTTCCCCTTTTCACCACATCCTTGCCAACATTTGTAATTGCCTGTCTCTTGGGTAAAAGCCATTTAACTGGGGTGAAATGATAACTCACTACAGTTTTTATCTGTATTTCTCCGATTATCAATGATGTTGAGCACATTTTCATATGCCTGTTTACCATCTGTATGTCTCCTTTAGAAAAATGGCTATTCAAATCTTTTGTCAACCTTTTAATCAGATTATTATATATTTTATCTACATAGTATTTTGAGCTTCCTATATACTCTGGTTATTAATGTCTTTTCAGATGGGTAGTTTGAAAATATTTTTCTCATTCTGTAGGTTGTGGTTTGTCTCTTCATTTTGTTGACTGTTTCCTGTATAAAAGCTTTTAACTTGATGTGATTCCATTTGTCCATTTTTGCTTTGCTTGCCTGTGCTTATGGGGTATTACTCAAAAAATTTTTGCTCAGGCCAATGTCCTAGAGAATTTCTCCAATGTTTTCTTGTAGTGGTTTCATAGTTTGTGATCCTAGATTTAAGACTTTATTACATTTTGATTTGATTTTTGTATATGGTGAGACACAGGCATTTGGTTTCATTCTTCTGCACATGAATATCCAGTTTTCTCAGCATCATTTATTAGAGACATTGTATTTCCCCAAAGTACATTCTCAGCACTTTTGTTGAAATATCTGCAGGTATGTGGATTTGTTTCTGGGTTCTCATTCTGTTCTATTGGTCTATGTGTCTGTTTTTATGCCAGCACCATGCTGTTTTGGTTACTATAGCTCTGTAGTATAATTTGAAGTCAGGTAACATGATTCCTCCAGTTTTGTTCTTTTGGCTTAGGAGAGCTTTGGCTATTTGGGGTATTTTGTGGTTCCATATAAATTTTAGAATTTTTCTTCTATATTTGTGTAGAATGTCTTTGGTATTTTGATAGAGATTGCATTGAATCTGTACAATGCTTTGTGTAGCATGGGCATTTTAACAATATTGATTCTTCCAATCTATGAACAGTGAATATATTTTTGTTTTGCTTTGTTTTCTCTTTAATTTTTTTCATTAGTGTTTTACAGGTTTCATGTTAAAGATTTTTTACTGCTTTGGTTAATTCCTAGGTATGTAATTTTATGTTTGCCTATTGTAAATATATAGAATTACTTTCTTGATTTCTGTTTCAGATTGTTCACTGTTTACATATAGAAATGTTAATAATTTCTGTATACTTTTTTGTTCTGCAACTTTACTAAATTTGTCTATTAGTTCTCTTTGATTTTTGGTAGTATCTTTAGGTTTTTCTCAAATATAAGATCATATCATTTGCAAACTATGATAATTTGATTTCTTTCTTTCTAATTTGGATGACCTTTATTTCTTCTCATCTCTCAGCTCTAGCTAGGACTTCCAGTACTATGTTGAAGGACAGTGGCAAAAGTGGGCATTCTTGTCCTGTTCCAGGTCTTAGAAAACAGGCTTTCAGTTTTTCTCAATTTGGTATGATACTAGCTGTGGATCTGTTGTATATGGCTTTTATTATGTCATGGTACATTCCATCTATACCCAGTTTTTTGAGTGGTTTTTCATTAAGGGATGTTGAATTTTATCAAATGTTTTTCAGCATCAATTTAAATGATTATATGGTTTTTGTACTTCATTCCTTCAATATATCACATTGCTTAATTTGAATATGTTGAACCAACCTTCTGTCCAGGGATAAATCCTACTCAGTCATGATGAATGATCATGTTAACATATTGTTGAATATGGTTTGCTAGTAATTTGTTGAGAATTTCTGCATCAGTATTTATCTGAGATATTGACAATGGTTTTTTTTGTGTTTTCTTTTATGTGTGTCTGTCTGGTTTTGGTATCAGGGTAATACTGGCCTCATAGAATAAGTTCACAAGTATTTTTTCCTCCTTTATTTTTTGGAATAGCTTCAGTAGGATTGGTATTAGTTCTTCAAATGCTTGATAGAATTCAGCTGTGAAGCCAGAGGGTACTGAGCTTTTCTTTACTGGAAGGCTTTTTATCATGGCCTCAATATTATTACTTGTTATTTGTCTGTTCAGGTTTTGGATTTCTTCATACTTCAGTCTTGGTAGGTTGTATGTATCTAGAAATGTATCCATTTCATCTAGATTTACCAATTTGTTGGTATAAAATTGCTTCTAATAGCCACTAATTATTAGTACAAAAAATTCTGTAATATCTTCTCTGAGTTTATGTATTTGGGTCTTTTCCTTTTTTTTTTTTTTTTTTTCATTAGTCTGGCTAAAGTTTTGTTGATTTTCTTTTCAGAAAAACAACTTTTTATTTCCTTGATCTTTTGTATTGTTTTCTTCATTCCAAATTCATTTATTTTGACTCTAATCTTTATTTATTCTACTAGTTTGGGGTTTGGTTTGCTCCTGCTTTTAAACTTCTTCAAGATGCACTGTTAGACTATTCACCTGAAGTTTTTCTTCTTTTTTGATGTAGGCATTTATTGCTATAAATTTTCCTTTTAATATTGTTTTTGCTATAATCCATAGGTTTTGGTATGTTGTGTTTCCATTATAATTTGTATCAAGAAATTTTCCAATTTCCTTCTTAATTTCCTGCATGAGTTACTGATCATTCAGGAGCATATTCTTTAACCTTTATGTGTATAGTTTCTAAAATTTCTCGTTAGTGATTTCTAGTTTTATTCCATTGTGATCAGAGAAAATGCTTATTATTATTTTATTTTTGAACATATAATACTTGGGTTGTGACCTAACATATGGTCTATCATTGAGAATGATCCATGTGGTGAGGAGAATAATGTGTACTCTGCAGCAGTTGGATGAAATGTTTTGTAAACGTTTATTAGGTTCATTTGTTCTATACTGCAGATGAGTTGAAGTATCCAACTATTATTGTATTGAGGTCTTTCTCTTTCTTTAGCTTTAATATTTGCTTTATATATATGCAGAATCAAGTATTGTGTGCACATGTATTTATAATTGTTATATTCTCTTGCTGACGTGACTTCTTTTTTATTATACAATGACCTTTTTGTCTTTTACAGTATTTGTCTTGAAATCTATTTTGTCTGATATAAGTATAGCAACTGCTGCTATTTTTTGGTTTCTCATGGCATAGAATATCTTTTTGTATTCCTTTATTTTCAGTCTATATGTATCCTTAAATGTGAAATGTGTTTCTTGTAGGCAACATACCACTGGGTCATGTTTCTCGATACATTTTTTATTCTATTTTTATATTGGAGAATTTAGTCCATTTATATTCAGTGTTGCTATTGATATGTTGGGACTTATTCTTGTCATTTAGTTATTTGTGTTGTGGTTGTTTTTTGGTCTTCCGTTCCTATTGTCCTTTTAGTGAAAGTGATTTTCTCTGCTGGTATTCTTTAATCTCTTGCCTTTTATTTTTTGTGCTACCTGTTGTATCTTATAATGCAATATTTTAAAACTGATTATAACAATATTAATTGCATAACAAACGTGCAAAAGGAAAACTCATGATTACTCTACACTTTAACCTCATCCCCCTACTTTCATCTTTTTCTCATTTCTCTTCATGTCTTATCCTACTGTTTAAGTCTTATTTCTTTTCTCTCGCTGCTTTTGAGATCCTTTCTTTATCCTTGACCATGGGTGTTTTGATTATTAAATGTCTTTAGGTAGTCATCTTTGGGTTAATGTTTGGTGTTCTATAACCTTCTTGTTCTTGGATATGTATTTTTTTCTCTAGGTTTCAGAATTTCACTGTTGTTATTCCTTTGAATAATTTTTCTACCCCTGTCTCTTTATCTACCTCTTTTTTTTTTAAGGCCAATAATCTTAGATTTGCCTTTTTGAGGCTATTTTCTACGTCTTGTAAGCCTGCTTTATTCATTTTTATTCATTTTTTTTTGTCTCCTCTGACTGACTGTATGTTTTCAAATAGACTGTCTCCAAATTCACCAATTGTTTCTTCCCTTTGACCAATTCTGCTATTAAGAGATTCAGATACATTCTTCAGCATGTCAATTGAATTTTTCAACTCTAGAATTTCTGCTTGATTCTTTTTAATTATTTAACTATTTTTGTTAAATTTATCTAATAGAATTCTGAATGCTTTCTATGTGTTATCTTGAATTTCTCTGAGTTTCCCCAAAACAGCTATTTTGAAATCTTTCTTTGAAAGGGCTCTAAGGATGAACAGTTAATGAAGCCATCCATATTTGTGTCCTTCCCTTCAGAGTGATGAGTTCCCCCACATTCCTAGACGATCCCAAGAGGCTGTCTGGGAGCCAGGGATTGAAGTCCAAAATCTTAGAAATTTCTCTGATATTCTATTCTATTGTGGCTAAACTGTCACTGAAACTACAATACAAATTCCTTCTCTCTCTTTCCTCCTCTTTCCACAGGCAGAAGCTCCTCTCTCTGTGGCCAGCACTATCTCAATCTATGGTGGATTCTGCCAAGCCACTGCCAACATTCGTTAAAAGCCCAATGGCTCTTCACTCAACTTGTGGTGAACGCTGCCAGGCTCAGGACTCTGCCTTCATGGTAGAAAAGGTCCAGAAATGCTGTCCAAGAGCCTAGCCCTGGATTTGGGGAAACAGAGGTCATTTGTTGCTCTACCCCACTCTAGCCAAACTAGGACATAAGGTGCAAGGGAAAAGCCCCCTTTAATTTTCCCTCTGCGTTTCTCAAATAGAAGGAGTCTCTCCCTGTAGTCATAACAGCTAGGAATGTGCTGGGTCACACCAGAAGCCAGCATATCTTAGAGTCTAAGGCTATGGCATACTACCTGGAGTATTGCTGATGGTTACTTAGGGTCCATGGCCTTTTTATTCAGCAGGTGATTAACTCTGCCAGAACTTGGTTCTTCCCTTCAGGGCCGTGGGTTCCCTTTATGACTAGTGTGTCTAGCAATGTTGTCAGTGAGCTAGGGCCTGGAATGGGGGCCTCATGGCTCTGCCTGGTGCTATATACTATTGTGGCTGAGGTGGTATCTAAGACGAAAGATAAAGTCCTCTTTAGTCTTCACTCAGCTCTCCTTAAGCAGAAGGAACAAGTCACTTTAATTTCTGTGAGCTGCATGGCCTGGGGTTGGGAGAAAGGTGGCATAAGCACTCCCTTAGCCACCCCAGCTGGTGTCTTCCTAGGACACATTCTACCCTAATCCACTGGCTCTGAGTCCAGGCCCGCACTAGGAGTTGCTTAGACTGTTCTTTTAAGTTTACTCAGGATCCCAGAGCACTTTGTCCTGTGGTAGCCATGCTTGCCTAGAAACTCAAGTTCTGACCACTGGGATGGGTGTTTCCCTCTAGCTGGGTCTGGTCCAAATGCTTCCTCCATGCATGGGTGCTGGGTAAGCCCAGAACAACTTAGCTCTCTGCTGTGACAGGACAGCATTGAGTTCAATGGCAAGTCCCCTGTGTTCTCTCTCCCTCACATGCACAGACTCTTTCTCCATGCTGCATGACTGCTGCCAGCAGACAGGGTAGGGGTGGGATCCATGATTCATGACTATCTCTCCTATCCTCTTCAATGCCTCTTTCAGTGATATAAAGTTAAAACCAGGTACTGTGATTTCTCACTTTATTTTTGGTATTTGTGACAGTGTTTTACTGTGTGCAGATTCTTATTAAATTTGGTGTTCCTGTGGAGGAGATGAATAGTGCAGTCATTTATTCCATCATCTTGCTCTCTCCTGTGTAACTTTTCAGTCACCCAACTGCTGAAACACTATGTAATTGCATATAGCTTTAAGTTAAAGTTTTAATCTCTTAGCATGTTTATAGATAAAATGTGAAAAGACATTTTGATGTCATCATAGAAGTTTCATTTACAACGAAGTCTATGACTGTCAATCAACAGTTGCATTTTATTATTGAATCTTTTATTCATAGCTTCTTATGTGTCTAGTTTTCCTTACATGATTTCAGAATCTATTATTTTATATCTGTTAATCCTCTAGTTGAATATATGGATATTGTCATTGCTTTATATTTGCATAGACATAGGTATTACAATAAAAATTCATAGAAGCCTTTTTAAATAAAGCTTCTATATAATTCTTCAAACACTGTATTACACTGAAATAAGCCTGCTTTGGTTAAAATCCAGAATCATAGAATACTAGTCAATTACCATGACTTTGGCTTACATTTAGCTCTAAAATCAACTTTTATTGAAATATAGTGACTTGAATAAAAACAAAAATTGAGTGCAGTTTTGTGACTGATCTCTTTCTAAGTGTAAGTAATAACCTTCAAAGTGCTGAAACCAGATCATAGATTAGGGTATCCCCAAATTTAGAATTCTTAGGAGTCCAATAATGGTATTTATTACAAGACACATATTCTTGAATTTTCCACTGCCTCTCCCAATATCAGGCGCATACCTATAGCATCTGGTAAATATACACTGAATAAATTAATGCCTGACATTATATCCATGTATATAAATAGAGCCTTTGAGAATTTTAAACCCTGGCTAGAAAGTTCAGTCTAAGAAAAAAAAAAAAAAAGACTCTCAACCTTAATATAAGACCAGAATGAGTCAAAATTAGTTTAACTGGATTGGCTTTATATAATAAAAATTCAAAATGGGCAGCCAATTTAATGTTAGCTTATCTTGAACTCTATCCAAATTCGTTACAGTAGAATCAAAGATATATTTGTTATGCCATGATTCTAACCTATAACTCATTACTACAGAAAAGACCATTCTAAATGGCACAGTGACTTCAGTGTGGACTTTAATCATTACATTACTATTACAATTTTGATAATAGTATGCAGGCATCTTGAGCGCCATATATTAAACATACTGGAGGCACCTACAGTACCTTACACCTATATACATATATATTTTTCATACTTTAAGTTCTAGGGTACATGTGCAAACTGTGCAGGTTTGTTACATAGGTATACATATGCCATGGTGGTTTGCTGCATCCATCACCCCATCATCCACATTAGGTATTTCTCCTAATGCTATCCCTCCCCTAACCCCTCACTCCCCTGCTATCCCTCCCCTAGCCCCTGACTCCCTGACAAGCCCCGCGTATGATATTCCCCTCCCTGTGTCCATGTGTTCTCATTGTTCTACACCCACTTATGAGAACATGAAGCCTTACACATATATTTTTAAGAGCAAAATAAACACATATGATACAGAACAAAGATTCCAATTTTGGAATCTTTGGGGGCTTTAGATGATCAAATAATAGTTTAAATATACCAAGATGACATGATACAGACTTCATTTTTTCTGTAGCCAATTTAGTAATATATTAGTACATTAATTCTTCTTAATCATAATCACAAAGTTGAATAAAAATTAAATTGAGAATATATTATACTCTTGAAATAGTTTCCTCAGAACTGAATTCCTATAGCTTTAGATTTACCATTTTCCTCTTCCTTCATAATTTTTTCATATCTTTTAAAGAATGAATTTCTCAGCAAGCAAGCATGTTCTTTTATGAATTATTTATAAACTAATTAAAATAGCATAAATCACAAATTTCTGATGGATACAGATGGGACTCTGTAATGACAGTCCACCAGGAAGGACAGTTTTGATATGACCTTAAAGTGTTCAGTAATTGCTATTTAGTAGAGCAGTTGAGAATTGTAATATTGTCTATTTTGTAGTTCAGATTGAACCAGCACCATGTTGATTAGCATATGTTAAAGCTACCCCTGTTCTATTCTATTGCTAGTGGAGCAGCTGTGCTGAGAAACTGATTTCTCATTGGGCTTTTGAAAGCAAAAACTCAAAACAATAGAGTCAAAGCAGGAATACTGTGAAAACTGTTTTACCCATTATTATGGGAGAAACACTCACACACATACACACACACAACACACACACAAATATGTCTACATCTATGTATATATAGTTTTTGCTGGTTGATTCTCTGTTAACAAATTACTCAGCCTACCAAAGTCTGCCTGCAGATTTTTCTTCTGTGCTTGGGCAGAGACAGAAATTACAAGTTTTACCCAGTACTAGTGCCAGCTATTTGAGACAAAATAAAAAGTCTTGTCTATGTTGAGCATGGGAAAGGAAAAAAGAAAGAAAATGCTCACACAACTTTGTTGTTGAAAGAGTAATGGCAGAGTGAATAGCATAAGGAGTAATAGAAGGTCAAAGTGGGAAATGAGAGTCAACCAAGGAAGTACAAAAAGCCTTAAGTGACCAAGAAAGCCAAATGCAGAGGAGAAGGTCTTTCAGGCAACAGATAATGAATAGCCAGTGAAAGCATTGTCCATTACCGGTCTTCAAAAACATTGTTGAGAATTTCTCTATATAACAAACTACTTGAAAACCAAAATAAAATAGAGGCGAAACTCTGTAAACTTCTTACATATCTATTTTCAGACCCACCAGGATGTACTAGTTTTCTAAATCTAACTTAACTAATTACTATGAGCTTGGAGACATAAAACAACAGAAATGTATTCTCTTACAGTTCAGCAGAGTAGAAGTCCAAAATCAAGGTGTCAACAAGGTTGGTTTCCTCCGGAGGCTCTAAAGGAGAAGGCTTCCTTTTTCCTCTCTCCTAAATTGTGGTGATTGCTTGCAGTCCTTGGCCTGTAGACAAAATCTCTGCATTCATTTTTGCATCACATTTCTCTCTGGTATTGTGTATCTTTTTCTCTCTTATAAGGATACTCTTATTGAATTTAGAGCCCAATCAAATCCAGTATAATCTCATTTATTGTTTGTCATAATTTTATATGCAAAAAAAAACCCTATTTCCGAATAAGATCAAATTCTTATGTTTTAGGTGGGAGAGAATCTGGGGACACAATTCAGCACATTCAGCATGATTTCTATCAAGGTTTAGACACAGATTATTCAGTTATTTAAGATTTGTTAAAGAAAAAAAGCTTTGTTTTCATATTTAATAATCAAGAGCTATATAATATAGACTTGAATTATTTTTAATCAAGTGATAGAATGGCTATACAACTACCTGTATCAACACTATAAAACATTCTATGTTGCTCAATTTAGAAAAACCAAATACATATTAATATCTACAGAATTTATTTTGTTTCCATTCTTAATGAAAATTGTTTGCAGAATTGTCTATATATGTGGGGAGGTTATCTTTTCTATTAGATAGAAGGACGTCAATAAAATTGGTAGCCATTGCCTTGGTATGATGCCCCAAAGCCCTGCTTTAACAAGTCCTCCAAGTGATTCTAGTGCTCACTAAAGTTTTAGAAGCACTGACCTAGAGTAACAAGTGATTTCACTTGTGTTACCCATTTACTTCTTGAAACAAGTCAGTAATTCAGGCATTAATACATTTCTTTCCTTACAGATCTAGAATATAAGGCTCAGAGGTGAATTGACTCAAGTTAGACAATTCACTGAGTCGACGGCAGAGCTAGATGGAAAATTTATTCACATTAGTTAATATTCTAGTCAGTTTCATGAACTAAAATTGTGATAAGAATATAGAAACAAATACATGTAGTCCACAAACTTCACCAAACCTGGGATATTTCTCACCTGTTTTTTTGTTTTTTTCCTATTTTCGGTATTCTCACGCTGGATGCACATGGAAAGCCATTTCAGACACCAACATTGTCAGCTGCCAGGATATTCTGACCGCCTCCATGCTGTGCCCTGCCGTTCTGTGCTCCAGTAAGCGCAGGCGTTTGGCCTGACCTCCACAGGTGTATCACCTTCTCTCCTTCAGGAAAATTCTCAGTTAAAGAGAAATCGCAGGTAAATTTAGATTTGAATGTTTAGATCCATGGCTCCTCCCTGAATATTTCTCTCTTCTGTAAAAACAAGTGCTTTATATTCACCAGCAAGCCACACATGGAGGAAAGTTATTCTTATCTTAAGTATAGCAAACAAACATCAAAATAACAGTCAACCTTTCAAATATTGCTCATTGCTAATCAGCAGGAACTGTAAATTACAACTCACAGAATAAACAGAATCTTAATTACTCCTTTCATCTTGCCTGCTAAGTGACATCTCTCATGCAGAAAATGTAAAAGGAAATCATGAGGTGAAAATAAGATGACTAATGAATTGATCAGATGATATGGATCAGAAAAGAGAATATGTAATTGTGTAAAGAGAACACTCAGATCTCTTCCAGGCCCATTGCTAACTCAATGTATGACTTTTTAATCAATTGGCTATTTTCATATTTGCCAATTTATAGTGGTGAGATAAATGTTATCTTTCTTCTGCATTAGGATTCATACAATGTGAATTAACCTTTAACATTCTGTCAAAAATATTCAGCTAAAATATTTCTATTTTGAGAAAGATTCCAGGTTAAAGTTCACAGAAATGATTTAGATCACAGAAATAATCTGAAAATCACATGTTGTTAAAAATCTGTAAAGGAGCTATTTTACTATCTTGTTCAAGGGTGAAATCTGAACAGAACTGACAATGCTTAACACAGTATTGCTCCTAAGATCAAGTTCTCAAGTCTAATAAGTTATGCAAAACCTGTACACTCTGAACAAGGTAACCATGTATAAAGTCTTACTGGGGTGACTGTAAATCAACATTTAGTGATCATCAATAGTAAACAAAGGATTTGAGTGTAACTTTGCCTTTTTTCAAAGTTGTTCAACTTCTTGGAGTAAGTGAGGTTTTATAATGTCATATTACAAAAACAATGCCAGCAAAGCAGATGTCCTCATAGAGGTGTTTCCTCAAGTTAACACCAAATGTTACACATAGAAGTTCTCAATACTTGTACTGCCCTTGGTTAAAATAGCATCCTCAAATTACAAGGCATAATTCAGCATCTTAAATAAGAATTATTTATTTTTAACCTAAGTTTTGTTGCCTTCAAAAGAGTACTATAAAACTTAAAATACCCTGACATTACAAGGATTTAAAATCATAACCTTAAAGATTTTGGAGTTTATCTCAGAAGGACTATGCTATGCAAAGTATGATCTATTAGCCACATGAGGCTATTTCAATGACACTTAAGTTAATCTGTCTTAATAAAATTAAATATTCAGTTTCTCAGTTGCAATAGTCACATTTTAAGTCCTCAATAGCCACTTGTGCCTAGTGGCTACTGTAATGGATAGATTAGAAAACATTCCCATCACAAAAGAAAGTCCTACAGTGCTGGTATAGGTTCTTGAAATTTTGAAACAATGGCTTGATTTGGGGAAAAGGGATGCCATGAAATTTGTATTCAAGATAATTTGTTTGGGGTACAACGTGGAGAATAAATTTGTGGGCAGAGAAGACTGGAAGAGAGAATTCTAGGTGCTTCCTTGTATTAGGTTATCTGTGGAAACAGAACAGGATAGATGTATACATAAAGGCAGGGCACATTTATTAAGCAGTATGGACTCACATGATCACATGGACACAATAGGTAATCTGCAAGTCAAAGAGCAGGGAAGCCAGTCTGAGTCCAAAACCTCAAAAGTAGGGAACCTATAGTCCAAGACTACCAAACCTGAAGAACATAAAGTCCCATGTTTGAGGGAAGGAAGCATGCAGCATGGGAGAAAGATGTAGGCCGAAGACTAACCCAATATAATCTCTCCATGTTTCTCTGCCTGCCTTTATCCTAGCTGTGCTGGCAAATGATTTGATGGTGCCCACCCAGATTCAGAGTGGGTCTGCCTCTTCCAGTTCACTGACTAAAATGTTAATCTCCGTAAGACACCCAGAAACAGGACAATTAACTCCCTACATACCTTTGATTTGTTGAAGTATATGAGAGAATAAGAAAAAATTAAAACCCGTAAGAAGTGATTTAATGTGAGTAAATAGAAACTGATGAGATCAGTGGCGAGGTGGAAGGTAAAAAAGGAGGGCAAAAGAGCTTTTAGGAAATCCGATAACACAGAGAGTTCAGAGATGCCACTACAAGGGTTCTACCTAAGTGAAGCTCAGAACAGATTATTTCCAACTCTTTGACGCTGCTGAAATCCAACAATATTTTGAGTTACCTGATCACAGCAGCTCCTCGTAAGTAATGTTTTCTTCAGTTCCTGCTTGTATTAGTTGGCTTAGGCTGTTATAACATAGACAACGTGGCACAAAGACTCATTTATTTCTCAGTTGCAAAGGCTGGGAAGCATAAGATCAAGGTGAAGATTGATTCAGTTCCTCATGAGGATTTTTGTTGTTGTTGTTGTTGTTGTTGTTGTTGTTAAGACAGAGCCTCACTCTATCGCCAGGCTGGAGTGCAGTGGCACGATCCTGGCTCACTGAAACTTCCGTTTTGCGGTTTCAAGCAATTCTCCTGCCTCAGCCTCCGGAGTAGCTGGGACTACAGGCACGCACCACCATACCCAGCTAATTTTTTGTACTTTTAGTAGAGACGGGGTTTCACCATGTTGGCCACGATGGTCTCCATCTCTTGATCTCGTGATCCACCCGCCTAGGCCTCCCAAAGTCCTGGGATTACAGGCGTGAGCCACTGCGCCCAGCCTGAGGACTTTCTTTCTGGTTTGCAGATGGCTGTCTTCTCACTGTGGAGAGAGACAGAGACAGAGAGAGAGAGAGAGAGAGAGAGAGAGAGAGAGAGAGAGGGAGAGATTCCTTTTTCTTTTTATTAAGCCATTAATCCCAGCATCAGGAGGGTACTACCTTCATGACTTCATCTGACCCTAATTACCTTTCAAAGTTAGGACTTCATAATATGAATTTTAGGGGAACAAAAACTCTATAACACTGTCTTCAATTTTGTATGAGGGTCCTTCACTGCTGGAATCTAACTAGAATATTATTGAAAAGGAAATCTGGAAAATTCCTTTAGCAAGCATTCTACTCCTAAGGTATAGAGAAAAGCTTACAAGGTCTGTGATGACACTAAGATTCAATTAATCATATATTTATGATATAGTTTGCAGCATTGGATAAATCAAATTCTTTCATCTTCTCTCCTCCACATATAGTATCCAAAAACAGACCAGTAAGAATAACAATGGAAGGGTGTCTGCTTTTACCACTTGAATCAGGTATTTTACTAGAGATCTTTGCCATTTCAATAAGATAAGATAAAAATACAGGGTATACAGACTGCAAAGAACAAAGTAACTACTTCTATTTGCAGACTCATGATAATCTCAGGAGAGAATCCTTAGGAATATACAAAACAGTGTTAACAATTAATAAGTAATTATAGCAAGGTCCCAGGATATGTATTAATATAAAACACCCCTTGTATTATAACAATGTGATTCCAAATGGCATTTTAAAAACCATAAAATATTTAGAAATAAATTAAACAAAGCACATACCAGATCATGTTTTTTATTTTGTTTTTCCTGTTGTTTTTTAAATAAAGTTTTATTAGAACACAGCCACACACATTTGTTTTTTAATCCAACTTTTATTTTAAGTTCAGGGGTACAAGTGTAAGTTTGTTATATAGGTAAAACTGTGTCATGGGAGATTGTTGTGCAGATTATTTCATCACCCAGCTATTAATATTAGTTATTTTACCTGATCCTTTCCCTCTGCCCACCCTCCATCCTAGTGTGTGTTGTTCTCCTCTATATATCCATGCGCTCTCATCATTTAGCTCCCACTTATAAGTGAGAGCAAGCAGTATTTGGTTTTCTGTTCTTACATTAGTCAGCTAAGGATAATGGCCTTCAGCTCCATCCATGTCCCTACAAAGGATGTGATCTTGTTCTTTTTTACAACTGCATAGTATTCTATAATGTATATGTACCACATTTTCTTTATCCAGTATATCATTGTGGGCATTTAGGTTGATTACATGTCTTTGCTATTGTGAATATTGCTGCAATGAATGTATGAGTGTATGTGTCTTTATAATAAAACAATTTATATTCCTGTGAGTATATACCCAATAATGGGATTGCTGGGTCAAATGGTTTCCATTTTTGATTTTGAGGAATTACTGCACTGACTTCCACAATGGCTAAACTAATTTACACTCCTATAAACAGTGTATAAGTGTTTTCACACTTTTTCTCTGCAGTCTTGCCAGCAGCTACTATTTTTTTCTCTGCAGCCTTGCCAACAACTACTATTTTTTCTCTGCAGCCTTGACAGCAACTACTATTTTTTGATTTTTTTAATAATAGCCATTGTGACTGCTGTGAGATGGTACTTCTTTGTGGTTTTGATTTGCATTTCTCTAACCAGATCTTGTGCTTTTAAAGCTGCAGAGTATTTCTGAGACAATGTTTTTAAACAATACTTAAGGAAAAAACTTATTATATTTATGAATTAGAAGAACTCAGTATTATTAAGATGTTACATCTTCTCAAATTGATCTGGAGAGCCAAAGCAGCCACAATCAAAACTTGTTTGCATTAAAAAAAAAATGAATCCAACAACTTGATTACAAATTTATATGGAAATGTAAATGACTAATGATAGCAAAAGCAATTTTTGAAAGGAAGAACAAAGTTAGAGGACTTATATTTAAATTTTTATTTGAAGAATTATTTTAAAATTAATTAAGAGAGCATGGTAATGACAACAAGGTAGGCATACATCATTGAAACAAAATAAACAATCCAGGTATAGTTCCACACACACCTAAGCAAATGTCAACAAAGATTCCAAAGCAATTCAGTGGGAACAGGAAACATTATTATTTCCTCCATTGCTAGAAAAAATAAATATGCATATGGAAATAAACATGAAAATAAAATTATCTTTCACCCCATACACAGAATATAATTTTAAATGGATCAAATATCTGAAGTAAAAAGGTACAACTATTATATTTATTTAAAAAATTGAAAAATATCTTGTAAAACTTGAAACAGGCAAATATTTTGAGTTCTTAGGAAATAAGCATTATTCATAGCAAAACTGGTGAACTGGACTTAATAAAATTTAAAATATTTGTTGTTCAGAAGTAAGAAACAATGAAAGCCACAGAATATAAGAAAATATTGACAATACATATATCTAACAAAGGGCATACACCTTAAGTACATAAAGAGCACTACCAACTCAATAATTAGAACACAAACACCCCAACACTAAAGTTGGCATAAAATTTTAACAATTAACTACAAAAGTATATAGTAGTAGCTAATAGCATATGAAGAAAGAATATTTTGTGTCATTAGGAGAATATGAGTTAAAACCATGAAGCCACAATGAGATACCACTAAACCCCATTAAAAATTTTTTAAAAAATGAAGAAAGAAATAAAAGAAATTGGGACTCCATGTTTGGGTCCACTTCCATGAAGTCTCCCTTCATGGAAGCTGCCTTTCTCTCTCCTGGAATTTCCCTCTGGAGTCCCCTTCCATGCTCTCTCGTGGAAGCCTGTCTTCCCCTCTGAAACTGCATCTCTCTCTCTATTCCCTTCCACTTAGTGTAGAAGCTGCTTTTCTCTCTGGGATTCCATCTTTCTGGATTCTCTCACTCAGCATGAGAGTTAGCTCTTGCTTTCTCTTGCCTCCTGTTTCTCTCTCTCTTTAAATAAAATCACTTTATACAAAAAAAAAAAGAAAGAAAGAAAGAAAGAAAAAAAGAAAGAAAGAAAGAAAGAAAGAAAAGAAATTAAAAACACTTGACTATACCAAGTGTTGATGAGGTTATATAACAATTGTAACTCACAATGCTTGTGGGAATGTGAAACGGTATAATCATTTTGGAAACTGGTTAACAGTTTCCTCAAAAGTTCAACATAAACCTACATTGGATGGAAACATTTTACTTCTGGATATTAAACAAAAACATATTTCTGCATAACAAATTACGGAAACAGTTGATGGTAGCTTTATTCACAGTAGCAAAATAATGGAAATGAGCCAAATGTCCATCAACAGGTAAACAGATAAATTGTGGTATACTCAGACAATGGAATTTTACCCAGAAATAAAAACAACTAACTGCTGGTACACAGAGTAACATCGATAACTCTCAAAATTATTGTGCTGAGTAAAAGAAGCTAGACACACAAAATACTTATTAAATGGTCACATTTATATAAGATTCTAGAAAGTGCAATTAAAGTATAACAGCAAAAAAGCAGGTAACTGGTTGTCTTTGGCAGTGGGAAGAAGGAGGAATAGACTACAAATGGACATGGTAAGTATTTCAGTTGTAATTTTTAAAAACGTTTTGACTACAGGGTATGTAATTACAGTTTCACAGGTATATACAACTGTGAAAATAGATCAAATTCTACAATTTAAATGGGTGCTGTTTGATTTATATATACTGTTTCTCACTTAAGTTAAAGAAAAAGCAATATTTTCTCTCAGCCTAACGTAATGCTCCTGTACCTTGAAAAAACAAATTCATTTTCTCACATAAAAGGTAAGCCACAGTCATCTGTAAGTCATTCTATATATCTCTGTGTGATATTCATTACTTCACTAGATTAATCACAATTCCACTTAATATCCTTAACTTAAAAACCGAGTTAGGGGCTTAACCAACACTAGAATATTTTACATAAAATACAGGTGAACAACATAGGTTTAAACTGTATAGGTGCACTTATATTTTCTTTTGCCTCTGGCACCCCTGAGACATCAACACCAACCCCTCCTCTTCCTTCCTTTCTTCAGCCTACTCAGTGTGCAGGTGACAAGGGTGAAGATCTTTATGACGAGTCACTTCCACTTAATGAATAATAAATGTATTTTTTCCTCAGAATTGTCTTTGTAATATTCTTCCCTAGCTCACTTTATTGTAGGAATTCAGTATATAACACCTATAAAATGCAAAATATGTGTTAATTGACCGTTTATGTTAACAGTATGGCTTCTAGTCAACAGTAGGCTTTGAAAAGTTAAAATATTATACAGAAATTTCGACTGCACAGGAAGTCTGGCACACCTAGCCCCTGTGTTGTTCAAGTAGTAGGAAAAGAAGATGAGAAGGGAGTTGGTCAGTATATTTAATGATAAATAATCAAGGAAGGAAACTGCATACCATTTACGGTAGTCATGTCTGCATCTGGATATACAGCCATAGTTGGTATATAAAGAGAGTGTGTGTGTGTGTGTGTGTGTGTGTGTGTGTTTCCCTTTACTATCCAAACCAGATATTCATTCCCTTTGCTTTCAGCCAACTATAAGGCTAGTTGAAGTCTTCTCTTAGGGGAGAGAGTCTAACTTTTATTCTGGAAAGTTCTGAAGGTCTGAGCCATTAGTAGTGCTGTTTTTCATGAAGTTATAATGTTAAAAAAAAAATTACTTGGGAGGGCATCAGGTTGAGATGTCCCCAGTACATTGGGTCCCAACATAAGCAAAACAAAACCTAACTCAGAGTGAATGTGTTTAGCCAAGAAAAACAAAACCTAAGATTTACCAATCAGAAACTGCCAACCAGCCTCTAACTAGGGAATTTCCATTTTAACTAATCAAATACTTTCTTTGTCTTGCTTCCTCCAACACCTTATAAAAGTTTTCCCCTCCTGCCTTTTCTGTGGAGCGCTGAACCCCTGCAGTCTGGTCCTGCCCTATTTGTAAATGGTTGAATGTTGAAATAAACATGCTAAGGTCTATTGTGCCTAAATTCATCTTTTAACCATAGGATATCTTTACAATTTACCCTGCAATAGCAGAGTTTTAAGGAAGTGCTCTAAGAATTCTCTAGGCTTACACAGAATCCTCTCTGGTCCGGAGGTTAAAAATGTTGTCTTCATATTCAGGATCAGTCGGCCCAGGCAATGAAATTATCCCCTTTTTGCCCATTGCTTAAATGGTAAAATAAACTCAAAGAGGTCAGGTGGCAGCATCAGCTTACAGTCCATGGGCCATTCTTCTAATAAGAATTAATATCTATAAGCCAGGAAGCCCACATAGTATGATAAGCCAAAATATAAAAGAAATAAGTGAAGAAAGCACCGAAATAATTCGAATTATTCAAAGATTTAATGAAAGTGCAGGTGATAACTAAGGACTTTAAGGAGACGTGCAGAAGACTGGCAGAAAACCAAGAGCATTTGAAGTTATAAAAGCCCATAAAGAAGCATTTCAAGAAAAAATAAAAGTCGAATGTGTTGACTGGCACTTAGAGAACTGTTCAGTTAAGAAGAGAGAATTGAAAATTGCATTTGACAAGAAAAAGATCCCCAGTGACTTTAATGTGTGTAAAAGTGAATAAGTGGTGTGAACAAATCAGACTAAAAGTAAGTTGAAAGCAAAAAGAAGGTGGGGATGTGGAGAAAGCAAGTGCTGCTTTTGTTTTTGATTTTGTTTTAGAAAGTAATGGGGAAAAAATAAAAGGATTAGAGAAATAGTTGGAGAGTGACAAAAAGGAAGGGGTTTTAGTGGTAGGTAAATTTTTCTTTGCAGCAGATCATGATATACTAGAGAGGGAAAAACATGATACAGACAACAAAAATAAAACTCTTGCCAAACCAAATGTGACTCCAAGCCTTTACATATACAGGCATGCAGAGTTTAACTTCAGTCATCACACTCCTCTCTACTCTTGAGAACGTTGGTGATGGAATGGCACTGGCAAAAAAAAAAAAACCACTCTTTTGGTTCACCTGGTCCCATCAAGTCCACCAGCTCTGTTGCTTCCATGTAATAATTGAGGAATAAATTAGTTTTGTATTGCGGGAGTCTTAAAGCCTAGAATTCCTCCCCAGCCTCTCATTTTCAAGATATCCTATATCCACTCTGCAGGAGTATTTTTAACCTGATGTGAATTTCTCTTTCTTAATATTTATTTTACAGTCATTTCTCTGTTCCTCAAAATCTATCTTGCCAGGTGTTCATAACACAAATCAAATCATAACCTCTTCAGTGATTTTGTTTATTTATTTATTTATTTATTTAGAGATGGAGTCTCACACTGTTGCCTGGACTGGAGTGCAGTGGTATGATCTCAGCTCACTGCCTCCCTGGGTCAAGCAATTCTCCTGCTTCAGCCACCCAAGTAGCTGGGATTACAGGTGCCTGCCAACATGCCCAGCTAATTTTTGTATTTTTAATAGAGACAGGTTTCATCATGTTGGGCAGGCTAGTCCCAAACTCCTGACCTCAGATGATCCACCCACCTTTGCCTCCCAGAGTGCTGGGATTACAGTCCTGAACTATTGTGCTGTCCTCTTTAATGATTTTAAACATTTTTAAACAAAAGACAGAAAAGAAAGTGCCTACAGGGACCTTTGCCTTCAACCAAGACCCAAACCTTCTCTAAGGCAAGAAAGCACAAACAAGACATTTACCTAAATGTAGTATGAAAGAGAGAAACAAAAATATTAGGTTGGTGCAAAAGTGATTGTGGTTTTTGCCATGACTTTTGCACCCACTTAATATGGGGAGGAAAACAAAAGAAACTAATTCAATCACATTTGATAGTATGTTATGGAAGAGATATGTACACATACACAAACACGCATACACATATATACATATACACACCTATATAATTTCAAGAAGCAATAGATAAACCTTTAAGTCCACAAGCCAGGCAGCTATCAGTTTACCCTTAAAGTTATTTTACCTAGTAACCTGTCTTTTGCAGATGCTTCTTTTTCACTAAGGAAAGTCCAATCAAAAATGTTTCACCATTCATCATTTAATCTTTAAGTCCATATGCTGTACAAGGAAAGCACTGTGCTAGAAGCTGGATAGTCTAGCTAGCTTTGAGCTACATAGCGTTTGTTATTAAAGAACCTAGTTACTAGCTTCCTCATTTCATACCCAGACCCCCAGTGGTGCAATTCATCTTGCACACCAATTTGCAGAGCTTTGATTTGGTAACTTACTCTCAAACTTTTAAAGTTGACTTTATTAAACATGGTTATTTAATTAAATGGA
>NW_022436974.1:4335681-4336022 GCF_009761245.1 Sapajus apella | reverse complement strand
TCCATACTTGCATACTGTAGTGATTTTATTACAGAGAATTGTTTTCTAAATACAAAAATCACTAAATTTAGGCCGGGCGCGGTGGCTCAAGCCTGTAATCCCAGCACTTTGGGAGGCCGAGGCGGGTGGATCACGAGGTCAAGAGATCAAGACCATCCTGGTCAACATGGTGAAACCCCGTCTCTACTAAAACTACAAAAAATTAGCTGGGCACGGTGGTGCGTGCCTGTAATCCCAGCTACTCAGGAGGCTGAGGCAGGAGAATTGCCTGAACCCAGGCTGGAGTGCAATGGCGCGATCTCGGCTCACCGCAACCTCCGCCTCCTGGGTTCAGGCAATTC